>NW_026606726.1:985000-1060781 GCF_029890125.1 Rhinichthys klamathensis goyatoka | reverse complement strand
AGGAATCAGACAGAGGATGCAACATTTAAATAAATAAATAAATAAAATGCCCGTAGAAATAAAAATATGCTACAAATACAGAAAATAGCCCCTCCCATGAAACTCTGCATTTTAAATAATTAGGCTTTATTTTTTAAAACCGTCCAGTTTTCCTCTAGTAGATTGAAAAATAAAATAAAATAAAAAATAGTGAGATTGTAGGGATGTGACGTGAAGCGCTCTTGAAGCGGGTCTCACCGTGGACTTGGTTGATCTCCGAGTTCTGCGAGAGGATCTCGTCGGCCAGCTTCTGTGCCGTGGGCAGAACCTCGGTGTGGTGGACGGTGATGAGATACTGCACAAACTTCTGCAACTGGTCCCTGTTCATCTGGAAGAGAGTCTCTGAGATGGGCAGGTGAAGTTTGACCTGCTCGGGCCTCCGTACGCGGTACAGGGAGAGCGCCACCACGTGTGCGCAGTAGAAGATGTCCTTGTTCCCGCATCCGCACGTCACAGAGGTGATCTTGCAGCGGTCGAAGCTGATGGCGACGCTACACACCATCTCGGGTTCGGACGACGTGGCCGGTTCTGTTACGGTGCCGCTGAGATGGAAACCTGAGACACAGAGAAGGAAAGAGTTCATTTATGCTGGATTGAGTGTTAATGCATCCATCAAACTCCAGACACATGTTCAGTTTGCTCTGGTTGTGTGTGATGTAGTTGTTTCAACTGAGCGCACGGTTTTCTCTTTAGCAGATGAGCAAAAATACAACAAACTTACAATGTTTTCTGACTGTGTGCTTTTAAACTTAGCATTTTAAATGATTAGGCTTTATTTTTTTCAAACTGATCAATTTTCCCAGTGAATCAAATACAAATATTAAATATTAAATATAAAATAAAAAAATAATTATAAAGAATTTGTGAAAAAATATTTAAATAAATAAATATAAAATAATATATAAAATATAAATAAATAAATAAATATTTATCTATTTAAATAATTATATATATATATATATATATATATATATATAATTTTATATATTTTATATATATTATATATATATATAAATAAAATTAAAAATAAACAAAACAAATATAAAATATAATATACATTAATATAAACAAAACAACAAACAAAGCAAAGCAAAACAAAACCACTCGCATTAAAAGTACAATGAAATCCTGAAAAGTGATACAGGGACAGTGTAAAGAAGGAGAGAGGATGAGGAAGTCTCAGTCTACTGTTGGTGAACAGGTGTGTGTGTGTGTGTGTGTGTGTGTGTGTGACTGCCCTGTGCCACTACAAAGGTAGGACTGAATAATGCAGATGCTCATTTGAATATTAATTTAAGCGCCCTTGCTGCCGATCCAGAAGAGGCGGAGAATCGTCCATTAACTAGGAAGTAAAGCAGATATTAATGAGTGTGTATTAATCCCAGCCGCCCAGCGCCCAGAGAGTCCATGAGCCGTGGATGGCTGACTTCACTTCCTGTTTGGGCCCGTTCCAATATTTAAGCACTTCAAGCACTGTTCACTTCATTGGTGTCTTTGTTCTATTGTTCTCATTTGTCCAACTGCTTGTATTTTTGTGGATTATTAAAAAAATATATTAAAAAATGAAAACCGTTATTATTCATATATTTAATTTATTTGTCCAAATGCTTGTATTTTTGTGGATTATAATTTTTTTTTTTAACTAAATAAATTAAATATATGAATAATGACAGTTTTCATTTGTCCAACTGTTTGTATTTTTGTGGATTATAAAAAAAGTAAACAATTAACTAAATAGAAATAAATTAAATATATGAATAATAACAGTTTTCATTTGTCCAACTGTTTGTATTTTTGTGGATTATAAAAAAAAACTCAAAATCAATAAAACAAAAATGTAGATAAACAAAAACAAAATTAACTAAATAAAACAAATTAATTGAATATATAAACAACGGTTTTCAAGTGTATAAAAAAACCTCAAAATCATTCAAATAAATAAGAACAAAAACTAAATAAATAAAAAAACAATCTATAAAAAAATAAAAATATAAATTAGAGTAAATATATTAAAAATAACTGTTTTCATTTGTCCTACTGCTTGTACTTATTACAAAACTAGAAATTAATATAAATAAAATTATAAACATTTAAAATTAAATATTTAATATAAATAATAAATATATTTAAAAATACTTAGTGGTGTCAGTTGGTATCATGACAATCCTAGTATATCCTTACTGCCTAGTACACACACACACAATACATTGTAAACTGCTATTTAATGGTGTGTGTGCCTCTTGCCTAACGGGTGCAGACACACACTCTCTCCCAGTAATAGCACATCTCCTGTTAGTAGTGGGACCGGCCCACTGTTGCTACAAGAGAAAAAGGATGAATGTTCAAGTTTCACTTCCTTTCTCAATGTGCTGACCCAGCAGAGTCCACCTATACGCCTCTTCCACACCGCTAAATATATTCCCTCACTTGAGAAAAGCGTTAGCTTGTAGGATGTGGAGAAAGACGACGCCAGGAGCGATTTCTAACCAGTGTTCAAGAGCAGAAAGAAACCTTTAACAGCGCAGAGGAACTGGTGCAAATCCATGTTTTCAGCAACAACACTTACATAAGACGCGCTTTATCCTCCGTTTGCACTGGTCATGTGCAGGTGTGTGTGTGTGTGTGTGTGTGTGTGGAAACAGAAGATGTGCCGCATCATTAACACTCAACAGCCCGTCCAAGACAGTCCGACCCGGAGTAAACACTCGACCTGCGTCTAGACTGCTTGCTTTATTTTATCAAACTTTTATTGTTGTTTTGATATCGTTTTAACATACACAATGATCAGCTAAGACAACCAATCAGCTCTTCCAACAGTGAGCAAAAATCAAAATAAGTGACTTTTTTAAAATTATAATAAAAAAAAAAAATATATATATATATATATATATATATATATATATATATATGTATAAATGTGTATGTATGTATGCATGTATATATATATAAAATGTACTATACATTTTGTTATTTTATATATATATATATATATATATATATAAATAAATAAAACTATATATTTCGTTATCATTTTATATATATATATATATATATATAATACAAATGGTAACACTTTACAATAAGGTTCATTAGTTAACATGAACTAAGAATGAACAATATCTACAGCATCTATTAATCTTAGTTAATATTAATTTCAACATTTACTAATACGTTATTTAAATCAAAGGATGTATTAGTTAACATTAGTTAATGCACTGTGAACTAACATGAACAAACAATGAACAGCTGTATTTTTATTAACTAACATTAACAAAGATTAATAAATACTGCATTATTAGATCATGTTTAACTAATGAACCTTATTGTAAAGTGTTACCATAAAAATGATTAAAACTGGTCAGTTACACAAAGGAGTGAATAACAGAGATACAGAAAACAAATATTTGAGACAAAATATGCACAAGACTATACAAATACTACAGATTACGTAAAAGAAATGTATCGATACAAAAATCTTGACATTCACAACAGGGAACCCTAAATACAACTGTAAATACTGTATATGAAGAATAATGAAGAATAAAGTGCGTCTAGACTTGTTTAAGGGGGATTCCTCAACGCAAACCACCATCCATCTCAGGAAACAACTCTATTCATTTTCTATCTCAACAAAAGAAGCGATGTTTCGCAGATCACGCCGCAAATCAACTAATTATCCATGCGGTCTCCAGGTGGCCACTTCCAGCGCTGTGTTCACACACACACACACACACACACACACACTTCACCTCTCAGACGACGAGCGCAGCGAGCTTCATAAGCAAAATTATTTTTCTCTCAAACGCTCCCCGAGGACGGAGAAGGTAATAATGAAAGTAAGCGCAGATTTGGAAGGCAATATAAAGAAACGCAGGAGAGATTCTGCTATTCATCACGACCCGAGTGAATCTAGAGCAGCACGAACACACAACACCAGCCGGGGTCACATGCACAAACAAACAAACAAACATTTTTCTTTATGCAAAAAATATTATAAAATAGAGTGATAGATGGATGGAGCGACAGATAGATGGAGCGATGGATGGAGCGATAGATAGATAGAGCGATAGATGGATGGAGCGACAGATAGATGGAGCGATGGATGGAGCGATAGATAGATAGAGCGATAGATGGATGGAGCGATAGATAGAGCGATAGATGGATGGAGCGATAGATAGAGCGATAGATAGATGGAGCGATAGATAGAGCGATAGATAGATAGATAGATAGAGCGATAGATAGATAGATAGATAGAGCGATAGATGGATGGAGCGATAGATGGATGGAGCGATAGATGGATGGAGCGATAGATAGATAGAGCGTTAGATAGAGCGTTAGATAGATAGAGCGATAGATGGATGGAGCGATAGATAGATAGAGCGATAGATAGATAGAGCGTTAGATGGATAGAGCGATGTTTCATGAGACTCGCCCACAGACAGACAGACTGACCACACACACACACAACTTAGACGCAACTTTTTTGATCCACTGATGTTGACTACTGCACTGTGTGTGTGTGTGTGTGTGCATATATATTTATACACATATATACACACACACATATATATACACACACATACATGCACACATACACACACATATACATATATATATATATATATACACACACACATTTTAACTGATCATATGATAAAATAAAAAACATCAAAATGTCATTTAAAATGGTTTTAGATCGAGTACAGCACATCACAACACACAACATTTCAGGTGTTTAAGTGAAGGCATCTTCTATCATAATTACTCCACACACGACCTGAGGAGACCGTGAAGCGTCTTCAGCTTACCGCGCACATGCTACACTGACATTTATTGTGTTTTTATGACAAATAATTATACCTGGTGTCATATATCAGTTTTATAAGCTGTGGCGCTGCTAGATCTGTGAGTGATGCCAGCGCTCGGCCGGCAGGGGGATTTACTGCCCGCACAGATCACGCTTAAAGCACAGCTAATGGAAGAGCCGGGGCAACAAGACAATTAGCAGGACTTTAATTAAGACATTTTCTCTGTGGTCAGTTTTATTAAAGCACTTAGGTAAAACCCCGAGGAGTTCACACACACTTCAGACTGGCACTGTGGCACAGCAGGACAATATAATACGCAGCTCGGGACGAAGGCACATTACAATATGCTCGAAACGCGATGCTAGTACAAGAGGAGCTACTACTCCACTGTACCGCTGCTACGGTCACGATGGTTTATCCAATCAAACACTCGCAGTTATCATTGTGTCAATATGCTGAACCTGGGGTAGAATCATACCCTATACAGGTGAAACTCGAAAAATAGAATATGGTGCAAAAGTTCATTTATTTCAGTAATTCAACTTAAAAGGTGAAACTAATATATTATATAGACTCATTACATGCAAAGTGAGATATTTCAAGCCTTTATTTGTTATAATTGTGATGATTATGGTTCACAGCTTATGAAAACCCCAAATTATAAGCTGTGAGCCATAATCATCACAATTATAACAAATAAAGGCTTGAAATATCTCACTTTGCATGTAATGAGTCTATATAATATATTAGTTTCACCTTTTAAGTTGAATTACTGAAATAAATGAACCTTTGCACGATATTCAAATTTTTCAAGTTTCACCTGTATATTGTATTGTTATATATTGTATTTACAACTCTTCAATTAAATCTTTCTTTACCACCGTATATTCTGCATAACTGGGTTATTTATTTTAAATAAACAATGACAAAAAACTAAGTTTTAAGGCTGGACGATATGATGATGTATATAACATTGATATAAGTGATCACATGGATTTAAACCTATATTATATTTATATAAAGCGTTCACAGGCAAATAAAGTTTATATATTTCCCTGGCTTGAAATGACATATAAATGTGAGGAAACAGGATTCCTGCTGCAGATTTATGATTTGTATTAATATTGTAAAGCACATTGGACAATGTAAATTGTATTTAATTGTGCTATATAAATAAATTACCATACCATGTCAATATCCATAATCACTGGATCTTTGGTAAGTTGTAAGGAACACTATATCGAGTCCAAGCTTTAGTTTAAACTGATAATCGTTCGTTTTACTCGCGTTCACAGTTTCCTCTATTAAACTCAGTCACACAGCAGCTCTTCTGCCTCTCAGTCCGGCTGAGGGAGTGTGTTCCCGTCAATGCATAACCTCTATATGACGGAATAAGCCCCGCCTTCTGAATAAAAGAGCCAATCGTAAAGTCCGGCTAGTCATTCGTCATGAATTGCCTCGAGACTTTGCTCTAGAGTGGTGGTTCTCATCTGGAGGACAGTTGCATGTAGCATAATACAACCCAAAAAAGTCAAATTGTCATCATTTATCCACTTATGACTTTTCATATTAATAGACAACACACCAGGTGACGTTCAAAACAAACACAAAGCATCATGAAACTGCTCTCAGACACGCGCTGGATGTGACGCTACAGAGTTGAGGAGATTGATAACTCCTTGTTTTCTGGCCGACAGCGAGGCTAGTCACTCTCACACACACCCTGACAAAGTAAATGAAGAAGAATGGCGGCCGGGGCTTTTTCCGCCCATGAGAAGCACAGCAGAGATGTGTGCAGACAGACCCATGCTTCCAGAGATGGACAAGTCTGAGTGCTTTGCAAATTTCCTCCGTAAATCCTCTCCCGTCGAACGGAGCCGGAGCGCTACGTCCCATGCCGGCCTTCAAACAGACGTGCACGTAACCTTTCCACCCGGAGAACGACCTTTTCAAGTATTTCCGCCTCGAAACGTCCAATTAGCGCTGACCTACACATCCAAAAAGGCAGAGAAATGCAGTACAGCAACTAAACAAGGAGAAAGAACAAGCTAACAAACAACAGAGCATATCGAAAACAGCAACAAGATTCAGACGGAAAGGCCTCACGCTGCTTGTTCTCACAGGGATACCCACAATGCATTGCTCAACTTTTGCTCGTGCAAACAAACAAGTGGTTTCCATTATGCTGGAAGACATCGGAGCCAGGGAATGTTTGCTTTGGGAAGACGGCAGCGATTCGAAGCACACGGTGTTTAATGATGCAAACCGTGTTTTTGGTGTTTACCTTTGCAGGCCAGTATCAGGCCACCATCTTATTCCCGCCACCCTGGCAAGAGCGACGCGAGTGTAAAGTGTGTTCAGCCCACTGCCTGATCGGATGAACAGTGAGACGCCACCTGGTTAGAAGGAGCCACGGTCATAACAAGGACAAACTTTATAGCGTCAAACCATTTTTAAAGACTAGAAAAAACAGGGAAAAATGGTTGCGCTTTTCCCTCGAACCAGCATGATTGGAAAACATGTGCAATTGGTATAAAAAAGCTTCTTATTTTGTTGTTGGCGCCCGAGAAACAAAGTATTTTGGCACAAATTCATCGGTCACTTGGTAAAAACTAGCCAAATTAGGTCAACATGTACCGATTAAAGATGTTAAACCATTTTTTAAGGTGTCCTAATCTGCTTTTTTACATATTTCTTTAGTGTGTAGTGTTGCTGTTTGATCATGAAAAAGCTCCAGTTCTTCTCTATATCAGTGTCAGTGTTTCCAAACTCCATTGTAGGATGAAATATGTAGTCTATGTACTCAACGCCTCCATTGTAGTCTTGAGTTTTCCTATGGGAACGAACCACTGTGGCTAATGGTTTTCCACAAAATTGTGTGTGTGTGTGTGTGTGTGTGTGTGTGTGTCCACAATTTTGGCCGATACTATGGGGAAGAACTGGCCACATACATACTTTTAATGTTATCTCATAATTTGACAGCAGGTTTATTAGGCTACTGTCACTTTAAGACCTGATGCTCGGATCCAATATACTGATACACACATGCGTTTTCATTCTCAACTGTTCACGTTCACTGAAAACATAACTGACTGTGTTTACATGAATACTCGCCAAGGCCGGCATTTTGTATGAGCGAAAAATAACTCAATTTAGCACTGAGATGAGGGTTTATGTGCCGCACTTTGGATGTGAGGACAACATCTGCGGGAATGAGTAAAATTATGCTCAATACATGCACAAAAAAAAAAATCAAGTCTTGTAACACCTACAATTTTCATCCGGAGCAAAAGAAACAAGTGAGTGAGGAGAGGCGGGTTTGTGTGTAACTCACTGTTGGAGAGGGAGAGAGAGAGAGAGAGAGAGAGAGAGAGAGAGAGAGAGAGAGAGAGAGAGAGAGAGAGAGAGAGAGAGAGAGAGAGAGAGAGAGAGAGAGAGAGAGAGAGAGAGAGAGAGAAAGAGAGAGAGAGAGAGAGAGGGAGAGGGAGAGACTGTGGAAAATGAGTATTGGAAGAGTTTCAGAGATTTCAGTGTATTGAACAATCAATATTTTTGACATTGCACTTAGTTTATTATTTCAGAAGCCCTTTTAAAAGACTACAATTGATAAATGTATATTTTATATATGAAATTCAACCTGCCAAAGTGGCTAGTAGGAGTGATTGCGTTACACACCTCTGCTGGCGGGTGTTAATGTGAAGCCCTAATCACAATATTCCTCTTTTAAATAATTAATATGCAGAATAAAGGGGCGGGGCCTGGTTGAGTTAGTTAGTAGTGTGTTAAACTGTGGATTATAGTAAGGGGCGGAACATTTCCCAAACACACTCGAAGCGCTCGACCAATCACAACACACTGCTCCAGCCGACCAATCAGAGCACAGTGTGCTTTCAGAAGGAGGGGCTTCATAGAGACAGGAACCAAACAGAGCGTTACTGACAGACTGGGAAGAGAGGAGCCGCAACACTGGAGAATATGAGGAAAATAATCAACATTCAAGCAGGAAAACCTGTTCTAGTAGAGCCTGAAACAACATCAAGACTTTGAAAAAAGGCATAATAGGCCCCCTTTAAGACTAGAAAGGGAAGAAAAAAAATCTCTGTGCTGTTTTTCATTAACCCAGCATACTAAGAAAACGTGCATTTCTCATGTGCAAGTTATTAAACGCTGACATTTCAACCCCTCCGCGCCCTTAAGGCGGGTCACCCGAGAGTTCCCAAAGAGGCCAGTGTGTCTCGAAAGTAGCCAATTTTAGCCCGAGCCCAACACTGCGACGTTGTCCCAGAAACCAAGTTAACCATCCTGAAACCCTCGCTCCATTTCTACACAAACCAGTTTGTTTTCTTCTCCAGACCACCCAAACACACGGAAGCGGATCAAACGCATTTCTAACGCAGCAGTGAACGTCTGCTAAAACAGTCGATGGAGCGATTACTACCACGTCCCCTCAGCGCTCGCCACTTCAAGAACAGAAATTAGATGTCAAATAACAGCAGCCAAATATAGTCGTCGCAATCCCAAAACGAAAGACAGGAGCTGGAAACCTTGAGCGGGGTCAAGGAGGAGCTGCTTCCCTGCTTACACATGAAATAATTGATCTCATGAGACGTTTGGAAAACATTAATGAATATAATCGCAGCCTTATATAAACTGCACGCACATTCACAGCTAAATATGTGTTCTGTACAATACATTTATGAATACTTCAGCAAATTCAATTCCATAGCCAAATACTTGTGTAATTGAGTTTGGAAATTCCCTGTGAATTCAATATAACGTCTTCAGATGTGAGTTTTAGTCTGAATAAACATGCTGGATTGTTATTGACGTCACAAATGTATGTATTTTCTTCATGTGGATTGAAGCACATTGTAGGGCAATCATTAATCAATCATTAAAGGGTTTTTATTATGCTTTTGTCCATCATCTTTCTTTAGTGTGTAATGTTGCGGTTTGAGTATAAAAAAAAAAAGTGTTCTTCTCTATATCAGTGTCAGTGTTTCTGAACTCCTGAAACGCCTCCATTGTAGTCTTGAGTTTCTTCCGGGAACGAACACGTCACAATATTCCTCATTATAATAATTCATACGCAGAATAAAGGGGCGGGGCCTGGTTGAGTTAGTTAGTAGTGTGTTAAACTGTGGATTATGGTAAGGGGCGGAACATTTCCCAAACACACGAAGCGCTCGACCAATCACAACACACTGCTCCAGCCGACCAATCAGAGCACAGTGTGCTTTTCAGAAGGAGGGGCTTCATAGAGACAGGAACTAAACAGAGCGTTACTGACAGACTGGGAAGAGAGGAGCCGCAACAATGGAGAATATGAGGAAAATAATGTGTTTTTTGAACATTCAAGCATGAAAGCCTATTGTAGTTTATATATATATATTTATCCTTCCATCTGTCTGTCTGCTACGCTTCTCTACCAAGCACTGTGCGCACTTTCACTTTCACAGAGACTTCATCCACAGCAACAACTCTTATATTAGGAGTTCCTTAGTAAAACTTGTTATGTGAATACCTTTCAGAACCTCTCTAAGAAGGACTCCTAGTGGTAAGATTAAAAAACTCTGTGAATACGGGCCCTGATAGGTAGGCATTGCTGGAGTGTGTAAGTCTTGGTGTGTGTGTGGTCCCGTCAGTAGACAGCGTGCCACAGGTCTTCTCCTCGCGGCTCCTGAGGCCTGGAAAAGCACAGCTGCAGCCCAGTGGTGTTTCACAACAATCAGCCTTTACCGTGCCGTCAACCAACCGGCTCTCTTACACCACTCTGTTTACTCAGCGGATCGCTTTCCCAAAACACACGAGAGGAGGAGGAGGAGGAGGAGGGTGCAACTCCAGGAACTCCCCGCCAAACCCCTCCTACACACACACAGATACGCAAAACGGGAAAGAAAAAACAGGCGTACACCTGTTTCCTAGGCCTCCTCACTGTGGGTGGGACACACTCGGGCCTTGATTCATGTTACAGGATGAAACGGAAAAACCAGGTTCTTGGAGACACGCGGCGAGGGAACGGGACCGATTCCCTGGCGCTCGGGATCGGACAACATGCAGAGCGCTGAAGCTGTTCAAATATCCACACGCTACAGCACAACATCAGCCTCACTTGCTCAAACTACAGAAAACACCTGCATATGAGCAGCTCAACAAACATGTGGCATTCACAGAGTACTCACTATTAACCTTCCCTTACCACTAAATGCTCAATATCACTGACACTATTGGGTGAGAACTGATTCTCTCCAGAGCTGCTTTATAGATTGAACTCGTTTGATAACTTTACACAGTTATTGTAAGTTTATTATTGTTTTTTAGAGCTGATTTACAGCAGAATTGAACATGTTTATCATTGTAAAGCTGCTTTGAAACAATCTGTATTGTATAAACCGCTATAAAAATAAAGGTGACTTTAAGTACACATTTTCTAATTTTAACACATTTTTATTTATTAAGTACACAGATGCACTAAAAATAGCCAATAGTTACTACAGTTACTCTGATAAAACAGTGGTAATTTGGTATTAGCAAACATAAAAATCACCACAAAATATAATTATGAAGGTTTTATGCATATTTTGGGATGTGTTGTTTTAAAAACAACAACAAATTTTACAAAATGATAATAAACAACAACATTAATAATAAAAAACAACTACAACAATAATAAATATACAATTACAATGATTATAATAATAAATATAGATTAAAATGATTATAATGAATAATTTGTGTTTATTATTTAATGCTATATTTTGTTATTTTGAATAATAACAACATACCCCAAAATATGTATGAAGTCTTAGGAATTTTATTTATGTGATTTATTTATGTGTTTACTAATAATAAATGACCACAAATAGATACAAATAAATAGATAAAAAGATTATGGCAAACAAACAAATAAATAATGACATACATAGTGTTTGAAGGAGATGGAGTCCTTAAATTATATTTAAGGAAGCTATTATTATTACTATTATTATAAAAATAATAGAGGGTGAATTCTGGTAAATTGGGACATTTTGTGCAAAATTTTTGGAAAAATATCCCAATTTTCCTGAACTAGCATTAATATAAAATAATATAAAAATGTGACAATATGTATCGTTGATGTAAACGATATGATTTCAATAGAGTTAGTTTTATAATCCACCTAAAAATGTAAATTCTGTCATCATGTCTTATATTACATCTTGTTAAAAGGGGGATAATAAGTCCCCTTTAAAACGCTCAAACCCAAAGATAACAACCAAAAGCAAAAAAAGGCTAAATCAACCTGTGGAAAAGAATCTCAGTAAAGCAGGCAAGGAGAAAACAAGATAAGCAAAGCTAAAGTTTGAGCCTGAACACTGGAGGTAAAAGCTCCTAAATATAACGTTCCTGCCCTTTATCATGAGTGCTGGTCCACTTCATCACTGCAGGGAACAACAGTGCTGACATTCAGGCCGGCCGGGGAAGTGGAAAGCTACTACTCGAGACTAACCATGCTAACCATTAGCGTTAGCCATCAGCCACTTAAAGAAATAGAGCGGTAGTTTGAGATAAGATATGCTCCAAAACATGGTGAACCTTCTCTGCAAAATCAACCAATGCTTGCTGGTCTCAGATGTGACGGCTGGTTTTAGGCACTTTTCAGCCGGTTGAGCAGCTAAATAGAGTGACAACAGAAATAATTAGGGATACAAAATAATATATAAGCCACTATATCGGTATCGGCCGATATATGTTCATTTTTAATGCTATCGTTATCGGCACGATATTTTAAAGCCGATAAATAGTGGATTATTTTCTTCAGATGAGACTCTTCAGATGTGTAACTGTTCAACATGATGGTTTTGAATTGCTTGAAATATGATTGGAATCACTTCAAAAAAGGAAAATACAGTTCAGCGCAACATGTGCAGCGCAAGTCTGTCATATCGGCTACATAAAATTATAATGAGAACATTATAATTGTGTGATTGGGACATGAGACTTTTGTTTTATAATTGTGTGATTGGGACATGAGACTTTTGTTTTTGTAATCAGGCACTCAAATTATATAAAAATTTGGATTTAGATTTATCAGCCGATATATCGGTTATCGGCTTTCAAATATAAAGAATTATCGGTATCTGTGCATCCATAGAAATAATGCATTTTTATAAGATAGAACCATTTATAATTCCTCTGTTACTTTTCAGTACAGAACAAAAAAAAAACTATGCAAATTGACATTTCATCATTGGCCAGTTTGTCGCAATGCATTCTGGGCTTACCTTATTTATGCTAATTGCTCATTTTCATTTAGCACAAACTTCATGTTCGTCTAGGTTGCCTAAAAATCCTCTAGGTTTTGGTAAAGCAGACTTCCAGAGACTCTCCAGGAATAAACAGGGTGGAAATGTGGCCGTCTAACCCATCGTGCGCGAGGTTTGACGTGGTGGAGGCCTGCTGGGTAATGAGTTATATCACCGCTGGGTTGTGCCAGGCCACGACCATCCGCCTCTCCTCATCCCAGGAGCCGCTCTGGACCCCTCCCTGCCCATCAGGGGGAAGTGGGATTTATAAATAGGATGAACCACGTTTACTCCCCTTCGCCACATAATATCAGAGATAGCTAGATGTGCATGAGGCTGGGAACGCCATGTGCTTCAGGAGAGCATTTCTGCTTAACATGCAACGCGTTCAATGCCGTTTTATGTGCTAAACTCACGAAACAACACCAAAGATCTAGTTGTCATTTAATAAAGCTGTGCAAAAGAAAGAAATAACGGTAACACTTTACAATAAGGTTCATTAGTAAATAACTACCTTAGTCAACATGAACTAAGAATGAGCAATACTTCAACAGCATTTATTAATATTATTTTTCAACATTTACTAATACATTATTGACATCAAAGGTTGTATTAGTTAACATTAGTGAATGCACTGTGAACTAACATGAAGAAACGATGAACTGCTGGATTTTTATTAACTAACGTTAACAAAGATTAACTAATACAGTAACAAATGTATTGATCATTGTTTGTTCATGTTAGTAAATACATTAATGTTAACTAATGTAAAGTGTTACCGAAATAACAATAATGCACAACTTTTTGTGGCTTATTGCTTTAAAAATAAAATAATGAAATAGTCTTCCAACTAGTAATATAGTCAATCAGATATTTGAGGCAGAATTATCCGTTTTATAAAGCATGGCAACAAAAGCTTTGTTAGTAAGTTTATATAAAAACATACAAGGACTATTGTGTGTTAAAGTGTGCTCTACAGGGCTATAATGATAGGAGATAACTACAAATTAAAGTCTTAAGTTTACTAGTTTCAAAACTAATTTTAGGCTTCAAGAAACAAGTGGTTATTAGTGGAAAACAGCAGCAAAGATGTGCACAGTTCAGCAAGCTTTTCACTTCCCCTTAGAGACGCCTGCTCGGTTAGTATGCCTGGAATTTACACCCAGACTAACCGACTGGAAAACCTGACTAATAACGCGCACAAGAGGAAAGGAGACACGCAACAGAGGCCCGACGAAGAGAGGGGTTGAGAAACATGCAGTGGATGTGAGAGGCCAGTGGGTGGAGCCTGTAAGCCCCTCCCACCTGCCCAGACAAGCCCCTCCCACCTGCCCAGACAAGCCCCTCCCAAGACAAGCCCCGCCCCCGTTGTGCTCGAGAGTCAGCTGATACAGCGGGAACAGGGGATGTGCTGCACACACACACACACACTGCTAGTCATCTGTAACCTCTCAGTCTGAGAGCCGCTCCTCCTCCACTGCCGGTGGAGTCATACATCCGCACCAAACATCCACACGCTCGCATCTCATTCGCTATATAATTGATTATTAAAATCATTATAGGAGCATATTTCAAAATAAATAAAATACAAACAATTTTAATAAGTTCTACAAAAATAAAAAGTAAAATAAAATAAACAAAAAATATATAAAAATGAAACATAATATAAAATATAAAAAAATATAAAAAATAAAAAATTACACACATTTACTTGGCCATCTAAACCTTAAGACTTTTGATGTACAGCTAAGCCCAAACCTTTATTATTATATAAAATATAAAAATGTTAGTAGAGCAGTCATTTTATCTAAAGAAAAAAAAAATCCCAAAAAGAAACCAATAGTTATTTATAGGTGTATCATAAAAATTAGTTTATTATTAAAGTAACTCATATAATGGTGTAAATTTACACCTACACATAGGCTACATATTATACATATATATATATATACATATATATATACATATATATATATATATATATATTTAAGGAAATGCAATACATTAAATAATATATCCATGATTATTTTGACACCAATATTAAACTTAAATTGCCATCAAAATAATACATATACATACATACATACATACATATATATATATATATATATATATATGTATATATAGATATATATAGATATAGATATATAGGCATTTCTGTCCATTAATATATATTTTCATATTAGTGTAGTTTAATGAAAAAATATTTACAAAATTTATACACTATTTATAACATTTATAAATCACTGGGATTGAGAAAAATAGACATTATTCAATTGTCAGAATATGTAGTCACTGCATGTTAACTTTGTAGTCTTTGTTTTTATGAAAACTATATAAAACTGAATTTTAGGAACAGAAAACAGTTCCTGAAACAGGAAACAGAAGATGTGCTCAAAAACTGATCTAACTTCTGGTGATAAACTCATCCTGAAAGTACAGCCAAGTAAACACACACACACACACACAAATGTGCCACAGACACTCCCCTGTGTGGCCCAACCCCGAACCGTGCCTGGCCCTGAGCTGAACTGCTCGACTCCTGCTGACGTCACGCTACACACACACACACACACACACACACACACACACACGAGAGAGAGAGAGAGAGAGAATTCCTAAACAGTAGACAAACCCACTGGTGGGAAGCTTAGAAAGCCCTCAGCTGTGGCAAAGAGAAAAAAAACGAAGGCTTGGCCGCGCGCCAGACCTCTGAGCTCAGCATTTTGTAATGCACTTCCTTTTCGCTTAACAGCTTGCATAATAGCCACAGCCGCCAACCTTTAACTCTTTGCATCCTGGTCACTATTTTGTGTGGAGGGTTTAAATGAACTTGTGACGCCAAACATACTAAATAAACAGCAGGCAAATGCAAAACCTTCCCAGAATTCAAGAATTCAAGAACTCAAGTCTCTTGGAAACACCAACCTCTTGCCTGACGTCGACTGCCACGCCATTTCAGATATAAAAAAATACCCTGAACAGTGATCTCGTCAAGGGGACGTAATGGCGTTCGACACGGATCCACCCGACAGAAATGTGACCGGACAAGACGCTTCAGAGAACCCGAGCGCTTATGCAGACAGACCTCAGTCTAATCTAGTTCCCTTTGTGCACAAGCAAGAATTTCAATTCAGCCGTCTCATAAATGTTTATTTCATCGGTGCGTTGATACAGCGTCAGCCACCCGAGTCTATAACATCCTCCAGTCCCGGGGGAGAGACAGCGTGTGCCTGGCTAAAAAAGGAGAGCAAATAGCATGTTTGAAAAGGTGAAACTTCACTGCATCACACACAAATAAGATTTAAATGTCACCCCTGAGGAGGAAGGTCCCCTTGCCTGCAAATTACACCTGGCAGCCTTGTGTCCCTGACCGAGGACGGGTTAGAAGAGTGTGTGTGTGTGTGTGTGTGTGTGTCCTTCAGTCCGAGATGCTGCTGGAAAACAAGCATGTAGTGAGTATTAGATCTCCCAATCTAAACTAGCACACTAGTCAAACACATTTCAGATTATTCGGGTACCTTTAAGATTTAAATTGAAAAACATTTTAGAGATATGAAACGATTAATCCCGATCCAAAATAAAAGTTTGTGTTTACATAATATACGCGTGTACGGTGTAGCCTATATTTATTATGCGTTACACTATTTTAAGGTGTCATTGTTACAGTGTAATTATATATTTAAGTACAGAGTAATACTCATTTACAGCATGTAATTACTATAGGGTTAGGTTGGATGAGGATTCGGTTGAGGGTTAGTTGCATGTAATTATGCATAATTTACTGTTATTACTATGGTAAGTAAATGTAACAAGGACACTGTCAAATAAAGTGTTTGTACATATAAATACACACACATGCATGTATACATTTAAGAAATATTTGCATGTATATATTTATATATAATTTATATTCTATATAAATATTTTACATATAAATAAAAAAATTCTTAAATATATACATGCGTGTGTATTTATATATCCATGTATATACTGTATATATATATATATATATATATATATATATATATATAGTGTGTGTATACACACAGTCTATATATATATACACAGTATATACATGCAAATATTTCTTAAATATGTGTGTATTGTGTATAATTTTGTGTATATAAACAAAGCAGCATCTCGGACATATATACATATATATATATATATATATATATACACGTTTTCCGGCAGCATCTCGGACATATATATATATATATATAAATAACACATTTTTCTTAAATGTATACATGCATGTGTCTGTATTTATATATACTAAATAAGTATACACATTACACACGCATATTATGTAAACAAACTTTTATTTTGGAAGTGATTAATCGTTTCACAGCCCTAAAACATTGAGTCTTGTTCAGATATCACCACTATTGGCAGCTGAAAGACCCAGCGATTTTTGCCATTGTTTGTTTGGCTGTTGTTGAAGTGGCTCCATCTTTCAATGGCTCGAGCAAACAAAATGGCAGCACCACTTCACCAAGCCAAAACCGTCCATGAGAGGAAGCTGTAAAAGAGCCAAAGCACTGTAAGAAGTTTCAGATCTGCGGCGGTGGCCGAAACACTCGAGAGACGGTGGACATGACTGTCTGGAGGGGGTCGATCTCAACTTGCTGTGACCAGACCCGTCTTTAACCGCAGGCCCAGGAGACAATAGCATTCCCCACCTCTTTCACCAGCATCCCACCCCTCCTACAAGACCTCCGGCTTCCCTCTCAGCCCGGCATTGTGTGTGTGTGAATGTGCGGGGTTAGGTGTGCAGTGTAAGGTAGCTGTTAGCCCTGTTTACAATAGAGAACCCAATCTCTCCTTTAGACACACCAGCTCGCCCCTGGAGGGGTCGAACCGAGGAGAGGGCGGGGTTTGGTTCGGGACGTAATTGTCAAGAAGAGTGAGGGGCTCTTCAAACTAAAGCTTCGACAACAATAAGCTTCCACAGCCCTTTAACCGCACTCAGAAAGCACAAAAGAAACCGCCAGCCCAAAACCCCGAAGACCTCCGAGCAGACGACAACAATGAGAAGTAGACGACCATGTGATGGTAACTGGGGGAGGAACTGGAATACATGCAAGCAAGCCATCCACAAATTAGGTCAATGAGGATTTCCCCCAAACTAGGTCAATTGAAACCCACTGCTAAATGCTCGACGGAGCCTCAACACACACATCAAGATGAGGCTGGATGGGTGTCACACACCTCAGGCACAAGTTCGCCAGCTCGAATCTGAGGTGTTAAAGTCCCCCTGTGGTGAAAATCAAGTTTGATGTTGTTTATATGTCTGTGGTGTTTTAAGACAAACCATGTGTAAGTTCATAAGTCGACAGCATTGCTGAGTATTTTCTGCTTAAAACTGCAGTGAACCAAAGACAGTCTCAAAAACACGGTTTGAAATCGCTGGTGTTTCTGACGTCACAAACGACCTTGTAACCAATCAGATCAACGAGTGATCGTCAACCAGTGGATCTCTGAGCTGAGGGAGTGAGTGGAGGCGGGGCTCATTTGCATATTCATAAGATTGCATATACTAAAGGTTGCAAGGGTGTCGAGTTACATTTAAGCTATTTTAAGGCATGATTCATTTTTTTTCAAGAAAAAAAAATTCAAATATGTCATTTTGGTGATCAAAGATGAGTTTTAAGGGATAAAATTATTGACTACAGGGGGACTTTAATCCATCAATATATTCAACCAAGATCAGCAAATGTGATTTTCTTTTTGTCTTTTGTTCTTTGATTAACATGACAGACAGATGCAGGATTATTCAGCTGCTGTCACTTTAACAGTTTATGCACATATACAATATACTGTTACACAATGTGTTTTCTCAACTATTAACGTTCCCAAACTGACTGTATTTATCTGAATACTCAGCAAGACGGACATTTTGTCATATTTTTGTACGCATTTGGCCGTTTAAGTGCAATAAGCCACGAAAAAACAACTCTCGCGAGCTGTTTGAGAGGCGGCTTTATGTGCGCGTCATTTATATAGATCAGTGTTGCGTGTGCTTTTGGTGTGAGCGTGAAACCGGCAGGAATGACAAATTATGCGCAATACAAGCACTATTAACCGGAGCCAATGAGACGAGTGAGTGAGAGGAGGCGGGTGTGTGTCAATTCGCCGTCAGAGAGAAGAGCGCTTTTGTATCAATACTGCAAAAAAGGATTATCGGAACGGTTTCAGATATTTCAGTATCGATAGATATCGAAATATCGTTATTTTTGACAACACTAGCATAAAGCAAGCAGCTGTACAGTATTAAACAGGAAAAACAGTGTCAGTGTCACTTAAATACATCAATTTCTTCTATATTTCTACAATTTCTCCTGTGTGTTTATGTTTTTACTCTTACTCTCATGTGAAATGATTAATCGCATCCAAAATAAAAGTTTTTTTTACATAATATATGTGTGTGTACTGTGTATAATTATCTTGTATAAATACACACGCATGCATATATATATATATTTAAGAAAAATGTGTTATTTATTTATAAAATATTTATATATTTTTTATATATAAATAAAAGAAATTCTTAAATGTATACATGCATGCGTGTGTATTTATACAAGATAATTATACACAGTACACACACATATATTATGTAAACACAAACTGTTATTTTGGATGCGATTAATGGCGATTAGGGTAAAGGAGTAAAATAGGGCTGTGAAACGATTAAAGGAGGCGGAGCTTCATTACGGACCAATAGCAGTTCGAAGGCTTTTACGGAATGTTCGCAAGCGGTTTTTAGAATTCCTGAAACGATTTTGTTCTAAATTAATTTTGAGGCTTTTACTGGCCACTTCCTGATCAGAAGTGCTCAGAACTCGTCTCTGAGGGCGGTCCGGTGACATTTGGAGTATAATTGCGACCATCATCATGGCACTGCCAAGACTCATTTGAGGAAACTGGTGGGCTCCTCTTCAAACATTAGCTTTAAAATAAAAGCAATGGCCATGGGAATGACTGTCTTTGGCTTTCTGCATCAGAAGACCCACAGAAGAGGACGCACTCTTTAAGTTTGGGTTGCCAGGATGAGCGATCTGAATGAGGATTACCACGCTCACTAATTGCAACCTGGGTGGAGAGACAGGACAGGGTGGAGAAAGTGAGGTCAACGTACAATAATAAGGTCGCGGTTTGAGTGCAAAACAAAACTGACAGATTAGTCAAATAGAAATTTGTGGAACTGCTACATTGGTGCGGATAAATGAGTAAACCGGCTTGCTGCTAATGCATCTCGACCAGCTGCACAGCATTACTGACTAACAACCAGGCGGGACTGAACTATTAACAGCCCTTCAGAGATCTGACGACACCACAAGTGAACGATTCTTCAGAATCTCATCAAAAACCAGAAGAATCTGCTGACAACATCTCCATTCCTGGTTGTAAAGTCAGGGCTTGATTCAGCAAGCATGTTGTGGACCACAAATGTGACGTTCAAATGTGCCAACTTCAAATGACTCATTACAAATAACCAAAACATTCATAACCATTTCTTACTGAAACTATAACTGCTGCTGGCCATTTTTATTACTGGAAATCAAGTAACATGACTGAACGCAACCACTCAGAACCAAAGAGAGAATTTCAGGTTTAGAACTGAAATTCGACTGTTTTTTGCTTTATTCTGCGCTTTAGTGAAACCAACACTTAGGCCTAATAGGAGGGAAAGTTCATGCACTCAGTTCTCTGAATAATGGATCTGTGGTTGGTACACTACTGGCTTTCATGAGCAAAATGGATGGCAGCAAGTTATTAGTGGTTTTCTCTAAGGCATGTATCGTGATTACTATTGCTTATACTTGAGGTAGTAAACTTTTCTGTGTAGCTCGTTCTGCATGTTTTGAATTATGGACATAGTTGACATAACAAACGACATGTCAAATCATGCAGCTTGTTGAGAAGAGTTGGTCTATTTTTCTACCTGGTGTGAAATAAAATAAAATGATTGGTTTTTTTTTTTTTTAAAAAAAAAAAAAAAAAATATATATATATATATATAAAATAATAATAATAATAATAATAAATATATATATGTAAAAATAAAACTTTTTTTATTCATATATATATATATATATATATATATATATATATATATATTATTTTTTATTATTATATTCATATATATATATATATATATATATATATATATATATATGAATATAATATATATATATATATATTTAAAAATATATGTATATATATAAAAATAGTACATAATAAAATAAGATTAAAAAAATTATAAAATAGAAAAAATAAAAACTTATAAAACAAAAAAAATAAAATAAATCAAAAAGAATAAATGATAAAACGGCAAAAAGACCAAATAAAATAAAACTTTAAAGTCCCTGTAAAGTCAAAATTAAGTATGTGTTTTGAGTTTGTCACACCACAGAAAAATGTGTTATTAGTCACCCAGCCAAATTTGAATGATAAAAAAAGCCAGCAAGTACATAAAATAAGCTATCAAAATCTTGAAAAAATGAGCAGTAATCTCTGCTCTCAAACGCTGGGGGCGTGTCCGCTGGCTGCGCTGAAACCACGCCCACTCGCGGGAAAGCTGCCGTCGTCGACTCGCCACACTCAACTCTACAGCCGGAATGGATGCTCGCACGGTGGGCACGCACTGCCGATGATGGCACCAGTTGTCGGCGCGACGGGAGGATGAAGGCTGAGGCGGGAGTCGGTTCGGCCCCATTCACCAGTAACAGCGGATTATCAGTGAATCCCAGACAGTTATCTCCGACGAAAGTTTATAAAACTATCCAGTTTAAAATGATCACTTACAGAGGTGGGTTTTGGCGGTGATCCTCAGCTCTCCATCAAGGTGGCTCTTCACAAAATTAATCCGCTTCTTCTTGATGTAATCGTTTTTCTGAAATTTAAACAAGGACACCGATCTGTTTTGTACGTGATCCGGTGATCGCATCCAGGTAGTACGCATTTCCGTGACGAAGGCATAGCTAGTAGCTAGCAATCTGTAGGCTGTGTTACTAATAATAGTACTGACAGTAACTCGCGATTGAGCGGCAAACTGATGTGAATGTGCTCTATAATATTGTTAGGAGCGGCCAGCCTCAGTGGCCTCAGAGCGTCATCAAGTAGGGGCGTGTCCAGGAGCTCAAGGGCTCCAGTGCGTCATCGAGCCCTGTTTTAGCCCCGCCCAGAAAATCCGGAAAATATCAATGGTGAAAAACTGTTTAACGATCTAACTCCACAATTCAGTACTTCACAGTTCACAGTCTTTGTAATATGTTTTAGCAATACATTTCTAACATTTATAATGTGTTTAGAATTTTTTTTTGAAATTGCCTTTACAGGGACTTTAAAAGATAAAATGGCAAAAAAAAAAAAGATAAAACAAACTATTAAGGATAAAATTGCAAAAACTTAGACTTGCGCTGGTGTAGAGACTCGAACATCACAGAGAGATGGGTGGGAAACAATCACCTAGCAACCATCCACAACACCCTAGCAACTGCATAGCAATGCCCTGGCCAGCACACACAACCTCCTGCCACCCTGGCTGTGAGTTTTGCACTGGCATGCACATTTTCTTCTGTAAATGTAAAAGTCCAGTTCTTTTGAAACACTGCAGGACCATTTTCCTGACATGAAACTTTCCCACTGCTCATCCTAAACACCCCCAGAGCTCTCAAAACAAAGTTGCACTAATTAGTTGCACATTGAAAGCATTCTGCCGGAGAGTGAACGCCAGGTCAGATATTGGTTTTAGCCTCTATGAAAATTCCCCTTTGTCCTGCGCATTTCCAACAGCAACAGCTAAAAGCAGTAAAAGCAGCGGGCATTCATCAGAGAGGACAGCTGGCCGGTTCACAGTCGTGGCGCTTTGACACACAGATCAGGCGCAATCCAAACACACACACAGCGCAGTCAGCCTTTTCAGTTCCCTCACCTTTAACTCCCAGAATTCCTGCACAGTCCGGCCACAATGGAGTCGCCAAGCGTCCCGGCCTCCTCCGCGGAGGAGACACGCATTTGCTCTGTGTTCTCAATTAAGAAATGGCGCAAACGGGGTTAAAGCTCACGGGACGGAGAGGAGATCCAGACTCTCACTGTAACCCACAAGCGCTTCTGCTTTTATATGGACATCGAGTGTGTGGCGAGCGCCGCGACTAGAAGATCATGCAGGAAAACGGGCTAAATGCCAATAATTCACATGCACAAAAAAATTAAAATTCTATTGTTTTGTAAATTAAAGTAACTAACTAAAAGTAAAAGAACACTACAAACAAAAAGTGTATTAGGCATCAATTATAATGCTATATTATGTACATTATAATGTATGAAAGTTACAGTCTTATTAAATTATTAGTGTTATTAAAGACTAACTTGATGTCAGATGAATATTTCAATGTAAAAATAGAGGAAATGGGCATTCACAAAAAATAAATAAACATTTCAAATAAAGTATATTATATTTAATACATTTCAAATAATTAAATATAAATAATATTTCAAATAAATCAATAAAGATTCAATATACTTAATAAATTAATTAATATTTAAATAAATATTTGATATTAATAGTTAGAATGATCCATTTAAAAATAAATCAATAAACATTGTATAAACAATATATTTAATAAAATAATATATATATATATATAAATATGTGATATATTAATAATTATAATATATTTAATAAATAATTTAAATAAAACAATATATTTACTATATTTTCAAATTAGTAAAAATAAATATGAATAAATATAGTTAGAATAATCTTTTTAAAATAAATAAACATCTAATATATAATATATTTAATAATTAACATAAAACAATAGTATATTTAATATAAATATATTATGTTAATATAATATTAATATATAATATATCTAATGAATAAAATTAATAATATAAAAAAAATATTCAATGTATTAATAAATATGATAACATATTTTAAATACATACATACATAAATAGTCCACTATATACAACTTGTTGCGTTTTATGTGTATTTAATATTTCCCTGCTGTCTGTGAACCACGAGTTGAGAACAACGGCTATCTATCACACAGGGTCAGGCCTATTTTCCTGACACACTCATATTTAGACTCTTTCTTGGTGATAAGGGAGGAAAAAACAGGGCTGAAACTGTTCCTCGGAGAGCCTGGATCTCCTTCCAGCCTGATTGGAAAGGGGGAGGAGAGCCGGGAAAACCCGAGTTATATTCAGTTATCAGGAGAACAGGGCCAGCGGAGCCACGGTATCACCAGAGCTGACCAAACACAGGCTTTATCAGCGCTACCACTGGACATCTTACAGTTAAACACACACACACACACACACACGCAGGCATGTCAACAAACAGCTCCAAGTTCTCACCGGGAAGCGGGACAAAGCCTCCAAAGAGCCGGGAGAAACGGACACTCAGCTGAAATTCAAAAGGCTTTTTTCCTCTTCGTTTGATTCTCAAGGACACAAGCTTGGAGAGGGACTTGACAAGTAGTGCTTGAGTTTGTGGATCAGCAGAGACCAAGAGAGACAACTGAAAAGCAGAGAGATAGAGAGAGAGAAAGAGAGAGAGTATAATAGAGCGAAGGTCGGCCGGCCGGCGAGAGAGGGATGGGGGAGGACAGAAATGCATTAGAGCCATTTCATTGAATATGAAAGCAAACCTCCAACAGGCTTTAAAGAACACGGTTCTCTCGACAGTCTGTAACCCAAATACGTCTGGTCGCATTTCGCACGCAAGTACACAAATTAATACGAGCACTGATCCGCGGAACAGCTTATTTTACCACCCAGACGTTACTGTCGCAACGGCATTGGGGCGTTTGAGACAAGCGAACACAAGCGACAAACACGTGGTAGCGATCAGGTGGGGGTTGATGGGTAATTAAATATAGGCAGGGCTATAAAGCCACATCGACGTGCAGCGAGTCCCATTGATCACGCTCACACATGTGGCTTTCAGCTTTGTTCCACTATAAACCAAAGCCCCAGTGTCTGTCTGCAACTTAAAATGAAAACATATTTAACAGAGACGGCTTTTTTATTTTTTGTGAGGCTTTCGGAGACACGTTTTGGGGCTTTGGTGAAGCTGACGCCCACCGTACCCTCCGGGTCCTCCATCATCATCCTGACCTCGAGGAGACTCTGAACACTTACATCTCAGTCAAAAATGTATAAATGGGGAAAACCAAGGGTGATTTTTTGTGTGTGA
Organism: Rhinichthys klamathensis goyatoka; assembly: GCF_029890125.1. Taxonomy (NCBI): domain Eukaryota; kingdom Metazoa; phylum Chordata; class Actinopteri; order Cypriniformes; family Leuciscidae; genus Rhinichthys; species Rhinichthys klamathensis. Next base: position 1,035,432 of record NW_026606726.1, on the reverse strand, counting down.
TGATGCATCTACCACGAGCTCAAGAATCGGTGGAAATGGTGACATTATACCCACATTATACCCACATTATACCCACATAGTACCCACATTATACCCACATTATACCCACATAGTACCCACATTATACCCACATTATACCCACATTATACCCACATTATACCCACATAGTACCCACATTATACCCACATAATACCCACATTATACCCACATTATACCCACATTATACCCACATAGTACCCACATAGTACCCACATAGTACCCACATTATACCCACATTATACCCACATTATACCCACATAGTACCCACATTATACCCACATAATACCCACATTATACCCACATAACACCCACATTATACCCACATAGTACCCACATAGTACCCACATTATACCCACATAGTACCCACATTATACCCACATAACACCCACATAACACCCACATTATACCCACATAACACCCACATAACACCCACATAACACCCACATTATACCCACATAACACCCACATAATATATACCCACACATAGTGTGTACCTATATACACATTTAAAAAAAAATTTTAAGTAAAGAGACATTAAAATAAATATAAATATACACAAACGATATACATACGCACACATACACACACAGTAGTCAACATTTGAAGTGGATCAAAACCTTTCATCAAAGTTAAACATGAATTTTGAACAATACCCGTTCTTGTCAGGACAACTTTGATGAAGTTTTTTGATCCACTTCAAATGTTGACTACTGTGTGTGTGTGTGTGTGTGTGTGTGTGTGTGTGTGTGTGTGACGTATATATAGGATACACACACACACATACATACATACATAAAATAAAACTTAAAAAAAAAAAAAAAGTCTATCAATAAGTGAACATCCCTCCACAACGCAGTCTGCTGAGCACAGATCTCTGAGACGCTCCTGAGCTCTTCTGAGGACCAGAGGCTCTGAACGCATGCGAACACCGTTTGCTTCCAGCTGTTCCTTCAAGGCTTCGGCCAAGAAGATCCTCTCATTCCCCCTGCGGACGGGCCACGGCTTCCCACAATCCTCCTGGGCTCGGGTTTAGTCAGCTGTTCTCAGAGCCAGCTGTGCGGGAAACAACCAAGAGCTCCAGAACACAAGAGAAGAGTCGGACTAGAGCAAACCCGCCCTGAGAGGACACGAGCTTCACCTCGACCCGCAGACACACACACACGATTGATCATTTCAGAAGCTTCATCTCACCCGAGGCCAAACAACATCACTGCTAGATCTCCACATGTTTGCAGTAGGGGTGCAACGATTCCCTCATGTCACAATTCGATACATATCACGACACTGAACTCACGATACCATATTATTCCGATACTCCAAGACATATGATACAAGGTTAACAAAAAATGCACTGTTGATTAAAATGCTAAATTTGAGATTACATTGTGTGTGTAAATGAATAGGATGGACTTGGTGCTGGAAACCCAATACAGAACAATAGAGACACCAGAATAACAATATTCATGATTCTGAAGATGAAAATACATGATTATATTAGACGAATATTGTTGCACTCGGTCACTGACTAGATATATTTAAAATAACACTTTTCACTGATGGACATTTTGCATTATCAGGACCCACAAATATTCCCCTATTGCATTATTATACATTATATATAGTAGTTTAATGTAGTACTGAAACTAAAACTCTGAAAACTTTTTTTTTTTAAATCTATTTTGGGTGAACTATACACAATACATATTGTCACTATCCACCATACATATTTTTGCATTTTTGTATTGCGATATATTGTGAGCCGATATATTATTCCACCCCTAGTTTGCAGGGTTAGGGGTGACATTAAGATTATACCTTAGGATTGGTGTACTCATATATTCTTGGATTTTAGGCATAGAGACGGATGCATTAAGCAATCCTTCCAGGAGTTTCTTTTGTGATTGTTGTGGGCAAAAATCCTTAATTATGCGGCCCGTTTTCTTTAAAAATGCGATGGAATATGCGAGATATTTATGCAATTTTATGCGATGAAATTGCGGGAACTTGCAAAAACTGCGGATTGATGAAAAAGAGAAAAAAAAAGTGATTCCCCAACACCCTGTTCTCACTAGTCTCCTCCCTTACTGTAAAGAGTCATTTCTTATGACTTCCTATGATAAGCAAGCATAACTACATCACAGAAAGTGCTGGAATATTTCAGTTCTCATCTTGTTTTATTTCAGACCTTAATAAACAGATCAAACTTACAAAACATTGATGAGTCAAACGAGTTCTGTACCTTTACAAAAGGAATATGCTACAACTTCTGTAAAAATTAATAAAAGAAAAATAAAGTGTGCTCCTGTTTTACAGCTTTTCGATGATGTTCACGTCGCGTAATTACGTCACTTCATAACGTTCCCATGGCAACAGGGGGAAACGGCGGCTCTTGAGTGAAGCAAACGCAACATTTTTCAACTTTCTGCTAAGATATATTTTGCAACGAAAATGCGAGGATTATGAAATCCTGCAAGCCCCGCATATTTTGCACGGAAATCGGCAATTTATGCGGCGAATTTGAAAAAATGCCCCCGCATAAATATGCGGACTTTGGCTGATTATGCACTAAATCATGCGATCGCATAATCGCGTTTTTCTAGAGGGACTGATTAACAAAACCACAACGCATTAATCAATGAAATTGGAGCACGAGTAGGAGAGAGAAATATTTCTGTAAATTATTCTTTTGAAGGTAAATGTCAAAAGGGTTCTTCTGCCCTCAGCCGATCACAGATCAGAGAAGAAGACCTCTCTCGAAGATCTCATGCATATTCATCAGCCTGCCTCACGTGAACCTCGCATGCGTGGGATGATAAAGGAAGTGAAACATTACCAAAATCTCGGATTACAACAGGAAAAGGTCATGACAGGAGTCAACCTTCCTCTTGAAAGCATCTAAAGTAGCATTTCCCAACCTGGATCTGGAAGCCCTAAACTACACCCGTTTTAGAGATCTTCCTTACTGGACATTTCAGGTCTGGGACCCTCTACTAATGAAATAATGATCTGGATTGTGTGTGTGTGAGCAAAAAAATAAAAATAAATAATAATAATAAAATAATAAAAATGAAATAACCCCTTATAGAAAAATGAATGAGAAATCACAAAGCTCAATATATAACCAACATTTTCACTTGACTTAAAAATAGTTATTTTCAAACGTAGGTCAACAAAGATGTGTCATATAGATGCAAAAAAATTAATAAATTGATATTGATAATTTAAAAATGGTATTGTAACAATCTTTAGGGATGCACTGACAACGCCAAATTTTTCATTTGTAAAAACTGAAAACGTGAACTGAAACAGATTGGCTAATAACAACTTGGAGGGGATTTTTTTAATGCAAACACTGGCTGGTGTTGATATTAGCTGGAAAGAGCTTGTGTTTACTGTTGTCTACATAACCCTGTTTGGAATAGAGTTGTTTAAAGTCAATATTACATCGATCAACACGGACACATACACACCTTTTTCTATACAGCTGTCGATTTATTTTAAACAATTGTTTTTAATAGTTTGAGCCAAATCAAGCCAATATGTTTTTGTAAAGTCACAACAATTGAAGAAAGTTGGTGTAAAGACTTAAGTTTTTATTATTATTAACAAAATGTGAGATGCCCAAGATGGCAACCAAGTGAACTGACTCGCTTCAAAAACACTGACACACACACACACACAGACAGACACACACACACACAGACACACACAGACACACACACACCATTGAAATACAGTGGAACTCACAAAACGCTATCCAATGCTATTAAACCAGCTTAGAGAGTAGGCATGTTAATTCAAGTTAGCAATGTGCATTTGGGTGTAAAACCTGTCAACAGTCTGTCACTGTCAAGTCAACTGTCCACACCATTTGATAGTTGAGAGTCCACCTGCACTAGTGAACACTAGCTGTTCAGAGGCTGGGCACAGAGTAGTACAACCCTTGACCTCTTAAACCCAACAGGTGCATAAATAATAGTCCGTCACCTTGCCGGTCAAGACTCATATTCAACAGGCCGTTTAGCACTAAAGCAAAGGCCTCCAGCTGCACTTCCTGATGGCAGAAACTTCTCTTTCAAAGACCAACACGCTGACTGGAAAGAGTTATTACAGTAGAAAAAGAGCCTCAATCGGCACCACATGCCACATCGGCTCACGGACAAAACAAAGGAGCGGTTTGCCACATATGCTCCCACTTGGGCTGATCAAAAAGAGCCCGTTGTCATTTATTTGTAGAGGTTAATGGCCAAAACCTGAGCTTGGATCCTGGCTCGAGTGGGGGAGATTGTGCATTCCTGTCTGAGGGGAAAGTGGACTCATTCCATCTGGAAAAGCCCTCTCTCGCATAGCGGGAATGGGACCAACGTGCAGCTGGAGCCATTGGGTAGAGTGGCCTGGAGACAGACTGTCACGCCAAGCCCTCATTGTGCCCACTGGAGATGGGTATTGTGGCACGGCGAGGGCTGCCAGGCTCCGGCGCTGCTCATTTTAGCTCTTTTTTTTTTTTTGAAAGCTAACGAGCACACATGTCCTCGGCCTGAGACGTCAACCGACATGAAATTCGAGACAAAGCCGAGCCTACAACTGCAGCACAAAGGAGGAATTCTGCTGCCAAGCTCCGCCCCCTTCCACACCTCCTCCCCCGGAGCGAGCGAGAGAGAGAGAGAGAGAGAGAGAGAGAGAGAGAGAGAGAGAGAGAGAGAGAGAGAGAGAGAGAGAGAGCTAGCCAACCAGCCATGTGCGTGTCAGACCTAATTCCCAGTGTGTGTTCAGTGCTGGAGGCACATGTGGCCACTTCCCAGAAGGACACTTCAGAAACCGTTGGCAAACAAAGACGTGCTGCGCCCAGACCGTATCAGTATTGGTAATCTGCAGATAAATACAGAGGTGCATTAGAAGAAACTGTGTTTTAGTGCCGATTGGGTTCGATGTGTCATTCAGAGCACAACACAAACAGATCCATTATTCTCGGTGCGCACCACGGAGACACAAAGCCTGGCGAGATCCCTCAGGGTTCGGTCCACGGCCCGCTCACATTCTGACTGGTGACGGCGTCATTACACCTATTCGGTACTGAAGGCAAATGCATTTCAATGGGAACAGCGTGCACACTAATGTGCAAATCACACCAATGTTTTAGGCTGCGTCTAAACCGTCCACACAAGCGTTTTAAAACGTTTTCCAAAAGTTTCTCATCCACACTGAAACGCCTGAAAAAAACGCCAAATTCACCATGAATAAACCCTCATAAAAGCTCACTGAGATGATACAGACAGAAAAATAAGTAATACATTTATCGTGCAATTCTTCTGGCAGGATAATTTTATTTAGCAGAATATCTCAGCATTCACTGATGTGTCCAGGTCGCTCTCCCTCACCATTATATGTTTGGTCTAAAACGCAACCGCTCTCATGTTTCGCTTTCGCCGCAGGACAGCAAACGAGAGTTAATTTTCTGTCATATTTGCAGGACTGTGATATGAAGAGTGTGCAAAGAAACAGATTTCAGCAACAGTGTGAGAGTGAATGGCACATAACAGGCACAATACCGGTTAAAACATGAATAACTGTGGGTTCAATATGGCTAAACTTACATCATCGTTTTTAAATACCTCTGTTTTCACAGTCCACACTACAACACGAAAACAGCTTTTTCAAATGTATCCACTTTGGAGAGCGTTTTCAATAAGCTTTGTTTTCATTAATAAAAACGGTGTCTCAGTGTGGACGGAAGGCCAAAACAGAGAGAAAAAGATGCGTTTTCAAATGAAAAATGTATTAGTGTGGACAAGGCCTTAGACTGGTATAAAAATACTCACTATTCAACAAAATTATAAATCAACCAATATGGCAGCAACTCTTTGAGAAGTCATGTTGTCATAGCCAGTGTTAAAGTGCAGTCAATATTTACCATTGTTCAACGAAATTTTGTGAAATAGTCAGTTCAATGGGAATCGTGTGAGGGGAAAAGTTTCTCACGCAAATTTCTAACTTAGACAACAAACAGCTGCTTAGTTTGAAAGTGACATGTGTGAATGGTGCATTGCTACACTATTGCCAATGGACCTTTTCTTGCTCACGAAAGGTCACTGAAATATCGCTAATGTGAACGTACCTTTACCTAGTGCACTTTGGTATTAAATATTTAACAAGAGAACTCAATAAAGATGACATAAAATCGCTTAATATTCCTTGTGTTAATGTATTTCCTACTGAAACAGGAAATTGGATTATCGAAGGGCTCGTCGCTGGTTAGTTTACATCACAAATCATTCATGATTTGCTAAACTGCAAAACAATGCCTGTATTTGTCTTGTTTCCGAGCTAAATTATCCAAAAATCTTTGAAACTAAAATTGAAAAGCAACACTGCATAAGATATTAGGACATTAAAAATATCCAAAAACCCTTAAAACACGATATATGTAATTAAAGCAACACTGCATAAGATAAATATCCATAAAAAAATTCCAAAAACCCTTAAAACATGACAAATTTAATTAAAGCAACACTGCATAAGATATCAAGACTTGTTTTCATAGATTTCCTGTTTTTAAGTATAAACAAGTTAAAAACAAGTGTAAAAAGTGCAGTTGAACAAAATACAGTAACATTAACGAGACAGTATCTGAAAACAAGTTATATCTTATGCAGTGTTGCTTCATTTAAATGCATCTTGTTTTAAGGGCTTTTGGATTATAGTTTAAAAAACTCATATTTTTGCAGTGTATTCCAACGTTTTTGTTCTAGGATTGGATAAAAATGAGTCCAAGATCTCCTGAAACAAAGACCAAAACTGACATTTTAAAATGTTATTTAGGAGTACACGAGCATATAGATTAGTCTCAAAGCTAACAGACATTGACTAAAAGACATAAAACTAAAAAAAAAAATCCATCTAAGCGCTTGGCCAATCACAACACACTGCTTCAGCCGACCAATCAGAGCACAGTGTGCTTTTCAGAAGGAGGGGCTTCATAGAGACAGTAAACAGAGCGTTACTGACAGACTGGGAAGAGAGGAGCCGCAACAATGGAGAATATGAGGAAAATAATGTGGGGTTTTTTTAACATCACAACAAGGTATGACATGAATGCAGCATAAAATGAAATAAAAACAGGGATGCTTTAGAGAAATAGACCTTTGTTATTCAAAACTGCATGCAACAAATCTCCATGTTAAATTATGTGTGCTTGAGTGTTTCTGTTTTTTCTTCTCCACAGATGCAGAGCAATGTGACAATCCCCATTTAAAACTTTAACCTTGTCAAGAGACAAACATGCCAAAACCTTAGTAATGCAAATGCCACCCACGCCTGCTGGCAGCCAAGTGTGTGTGTGTGTGTGTGTGTGTGTGTGTGTGGACAATCAGGTTCGGCACAGCTGTGCTCAAGAACTTTTTTAAAAGCGTGTCAAAGTTACAGCAGACTTACTGCAAAAGTCTGCCATGCCAGTGTGGCCGCCTGTCGCACGACCGCAGACCCGATTTTCCTAAACGTTAAACATATTACTTGTGTTTCTGAGAAAAAATGCTTACTGGGGAGTTCTTAAAGACCTCTGGCCTGGTGTTAAATGATTCCTTATCCAGAAAAACTCGTTTAGAGGATATGAGCCACTCCAAACCACGTTTGAACAGTTACTGACTCACTGGCTGCTTTTATGGGGGTGCTATGAAGTCTTATGAGGCACAAAAGCAGGCTTGTAACTGAGTCAAACACAAAGAATGACTTATTCGCTTATCTTACGGTGCGACTCGAACGACTCATTCACTTAACGTCAACTTAATGTGCCGATGGCTTCACCTTTCATCCCAAACACAAAGACTAATCGTTCTGGTTAGGCAAGAGGCTGCAAACTAAACAAAGGATCACGGTGTCTTTTACAAGCAATTTTGCACAAGTCCGTCATGTAGGAGTAAGTCAGATTACAAACTGGTGAACTGACGTAAAAAATAAATGCATTCCCGAATGCTCCCAACCCTTTGTTTTCCTTTTCTCCGGGTGTAATTCACAGACTGCTAACCCTTCTGGTTTAACACAGATGATTTATCACGCCGCACCCCGTTTCTCAATCCAATTCTGTTTTGTAGCGTTAGGCCTTTTCGCACGGCTTACGCGGATGGAATTACAATCATTATTACAGTTCACAACTAGCCTCTTTCCACCTGTGTTCACGGCATTGTCAATATCCACGCTGAATTAATGGACGCCGCCCAATTCTCACAGTGCTAAATATGTCATTTATGGCATATTCTGGAGGAAGTCAGGCCCATCCATTCGTCTTGCTTACGCACCCATAAATCTCGATCGGTTTTAGGCTCTGCCAGCGAATTGACACACACACTCCTGCCTCCCGCGCTCCACTAAATAAAAATGATAAAGGCCTGTCAATAGTTTGCATACTCTGGCTCGGAAAGCAAATCGAGCCTCCGCAGTGCCGCAGCGTTTCCATTTCCCTCGTCTGGCAGCCTCATTTCAAAACCTGATGGGAAAACAAGCCACCACACACACACACACTCACGAAAACAATAAAAGAGCACCTTCTGCTATGGAGAATCACCATCACGTCAGGCTTAAAAAGTAAAATACTGTCATCGTTTACTCAAGTTGTTTCAAACCTGTACGAGTTTCTTTCTTCTGTTGAACACAAAAGAAGATATTTTGAAGAATGTCTGTAACCGAACAATAGGCTTTATGCCGAGCGTCACGTGACCAAGCCGGAAAACAGATCACATCATTTTGATGAACGAGTCAATGACTCGAAAAAAGATTCGTTCATTTTGATGAATGAGTCAATGACTCGAAAAAAGATTTGTTCATTTTGATGAACGAGTTCGAACAGGAGAGTTCGCAAGGCGAACATTTGTGCCTATATAAAACTTTAACTTTTTTATTTATTTTTGAAATGACAGATCGTTTCGCTAGATAAGACCCTTATTCATCGTCTGGTATCGTTTAAAGCCCTTTGAAGCTGCACTGAAACGGTCATTTAGACCTTGAACCGTTTGGTGCCCAGCAAAGTGCATTATATGGAGAAAAATCCTGGAATGTTTTTATCAAAAACATTAATTTCTTTTCGACTGAAGAAAGAAAGACATGGACATCTTGGATGACATTTGGGTGAGTAAATTATCAGCAAAAGTTTTTTTTAAGTGAACTAATCCTTTAACACTTTCTCTGACAAGCGGATTCAATGAGACCCGTTTTCCGGTTTGGTCACGTGATGCTCGGCGTAAAGCCTATTGACTTATATAGTAGAAAAGAAAACACTATGGAAGTCAATGGGGTACTGGAACTGTTTGGTTAATCATATTCTTTAAAATGCCTTGTTTTGTGTTCAGCAGAAGACAGAAACTCATACAGGTTTGAAACCACTTGAATGATTTTTAAGTGAACTATTCTTTTAAAGACAGATAAACACGGAAAAGCTCGGTTCGATTAATGATTACAATGACGAGCACGTTTTTGTGAATAGCCGATGAATCATTCACAAAACTATAAACATGCATTAAGAAAGTAGGCGGGCGCAATTGTGATTCACGTTCAATGACTCCCAACACACACTTCCCACCAAAGAGCAAATCTCGTGTGGAGCGTCACCGGCCTTACGCTTCACGAGCGCCTTCGACCTGTTTGACTTCAGGATCTTCTGGTTCTTGCACCCACTGGCACTCATTTCTGGCCGGGGCGGATGAACGGTGAGACCATGATGGGCGAGGCGTTGGATCAACAACACGATTCACACGGGGCCTGTGTGAGCATGTGCGGCCCCTGAAGGAGCCTGCTTTTGTTTTGTTTACCTAAAGCCGGGGCGTTTGAACGGGGCCGGCCCTGGGAAGGTTAAACTCTCAGCGTCCTGTTCTTCATAGCTCATTAAAGCCGGCGAGCAGACGGAAGGAGGAGGTGTGTGTGTGTGTGTGTGTGTGTGTAAGTCTATCCAGCACATGAGTCCCAGAAGGGGGAGCTGCAGCAGGAAATGGTGGATAAGTGGTGACCCGGGTTTGCTTTTGAAACTGATCGTCAGGAGCACAGCTGCTAGCTCTGCTCCGTGGTCAGGTTAACCACGCTTAGACAAAGAGAAGAAAAACAAGAGAAAGGGGAAATAACAGCCCCTCGTCATCATCAAACGCACCGCACCGAGCTCCTCCTCGACACACGGGCCTCTTTAAAGGGAGCGCGCAGACACATCGAAAGCATGCCATTATTTACTCGCCCTCAAAACCCGGATTCATTTCTTTCCATTAGGAAACACTGAAGGAGAGCTTAAGCTGAAGGTCACTGGAGCTTTTTTTCATTCAACAAAAGTAGTATGAAAGTAGTCAAACTCCTAAAAAAGGACTAAAAAAGCACCATAAAAGTACAATAATAGCTGTGATTATATATAAATTGAGAATCACGATTTTAGTGTGCGTTTCAAATAGAGATCATGATTCACACGCAATTCTGAATAGACAACTATACATTTACTAGAGGTTCTGACAAAATATTAATTGCTGAAGTCCATTTTATGAATGTTTAATTAATCTGAATTTTTTTTCTTTTCTTTCGATTGGGTGAATGATTCAATGACTCTATCAAAAATACCTCACTCTAAAAAAATGCTGGGTTGTTTCAACCCAAATTCGAGTCAAATATGGACGAACCTAGCCGGTGGGTTACATTTTTAACCTAATAGTTGGGTTTGTCCATATTTGACCCAAATTTGGGTTAAAACAACCCAGTTTTTTTATTTTTGTTTTGATTGTTGTTTCATTACTAAATGATTCAGAGTTTATGAACAAATCTCTTGATTGATTCAATGACAAACATGTTTTAAAAGTCACTTGTCGCCACCTACTGGTGTAACGAGGTAACCTACACAATCCTTATTTAAAGTATCAGGTTACTTTCAAAAGGTGATTTGCTCTATTTTGATCTTTACCGTAGACATAAGTGTTTATATCTGAACTATAAACTTCTATCCCAGTTCTTCCATGATAATTGGAATATTTGTCACACAGAAATAAAAAGTTTCATGCCTATACATGATAACGGCTCTCTCTGGATCAAAACGCAGATCTTAATGTTCACAGTGATCATACTCGACAAAGAATAATAAACAAGCGAATCATTGTCGAGATCGCAGGGGTTTTTGAATCGAGATTGCGATCTTTTAACGATTAATCGTGCAGCTCTAAATAACGGTAGTCCAAGTTGTGTCAACAAAATCCTTCTGTTGACGAAAACAGACGTTATGCAACAAAATAACAGCAAAATATTCATGTTTTTGGAAGAAGAAAACAAGAAAAAGTAGTTCTAGTTTTTTAAATAATGCAATCATAGTCAATAATGAGGACTGTCCCGGTAACCTGAAGCACTTTACTAACGGGTTAATGAACTCCCCCAAATGAATCCAATACATATGCGCTTTAATCAGTTAATATATACAGGACACAAGCGTAATATTACAACTTACATCTGCGCAAAATGACATGGCAAACCTGGAGGAATCTGGAGTCTTACAGTATGAACTATTAATGGTGCTTTTTTGTCATGATTGGAGCTTGAGGATGAGTAAATGACGACAAAACATTTTTGTGGTGAAATATTGATTACATGATTGGCCAGAGCAGTTTTAGGGTCTATATTAGCAATGTTTTTGTGTCCCTTGATGGATTTACATGTCAAAGCCGTGCTGCACTTTACACAGAGGCCTCCAAACAGCCATTGAGAACCCGAAAGAGTAAAAATGGCATACCAAAGTACTTGAAGCGCTTTCACCGAGCCTCTTCAAAGACACACAAAGACATTAGCGGAGAGCGGCGCACCAATCAAGCAGCGAGCGCCAATCTAAAGCTCCTTATGAGCAATAGTTAGCTATTAATGTGAGCTTAAAGGTCTCATTCATCACCACGCCGTGTCCAGGTCTAGATAATGAAGACCGATTGGGTCTTCGAAACGAGGGACTCGCTGTGCACCGAGGGTTCGGGACAAATAACCCATGCACTCGCCGTCCATCAACATATGGTTGCGTTACATTTAAGGCCCGTCTCCCTGCGAGACTCGCCCGGTTTGTGCGTCAGCGCGCTTCGGGGTATCCGTAAAAACCCAGACTCGCTGCCAGGGTCTCGCTGTAGCCTGGATTAGGGACAGGACAGGCAATCTGGCTTTTGAGGTAATTCCCTGTATTCGGGGTCCAATGCCGTGAGCGCGGGAATATTGAGCCTTTTTATCGGGCCTGGTGCCGTATGGACCTGCGGTGAGCCCTGATGTCCTCCAACGCAGGCCAGGAGAACGAAGCGGGCGTAAAGCCGTGTAATGGAAAACAAACAGAGCAGAGAGTCCTCGGCATCCCTGCCCCCACAAACTCAACTCCTCGCCCCCCTCTTCCTCACCCTCGGTGAAGGTTAATGGTGCTGGAGGAATACAGATCAGCGCAAGATGGATGAAGAGGTGCTGGAAAACTCTCCCGCAGGTCTGGAGTCTAGAGATTAACTAAATATTAACTAACAAAAAAAACCATACAGCTGCGGCCCTAAAAGCAATTAAAGACGCTCACTCCTCCATCAAACGCCTCCCTGTGAAACAAACCAGAGAATGAGCTAATAATATTTAGACTTCCCATGCTCCTTGTCCAAGTGCAAGTTGAAGGTTAGGACAGAAAATCTCTTAAAGGGGAAGTGTGCGGCATTCAGAATAGCATACTACTCGAACTACTTCTGCACTATGTACCATGTACACTACCGGTCAAAAGTTTCAGAATAATTAGAATAATATGCTCAGCAAGGCTGCATTTATTTGATCAAAAATACAGTAAAAATTTTGCAATTTACAATAACAGTTTTCTATGTGAATATATAGTAAAGTGTAATTTATTCCTGTGATCAAAGCTGAATTTTCAGCATCATTACTCCAGTCTTCAGTGTCACATGATCCTTCAGAAATCACTCTAATATGATGATGTGATGCTCAAGACACATTTATGATTATTATCAATGTTGAAAACCGTTTATGCTGTGCTTAATATTTGTGTAAACCGTGATCTTTCAAAATATTTTTTTAAAAGACAGAATTATTTTTTATACTTTTGTTCATAAAGCATGCATTCAATTGATCAAAAGTTACAGTAAAGACATTTATAATGTTACAATTTTTTTTTATCATGGTTTCCACAAAAATATTAAGCATCAAAAACTGAGCATAAGTGATATTAAAACATTTAAAAAGTTGAATTATTTGAACCTTTTGACCTGTAGTGTATACTGTGCATGGTTGGCATACTCAGATGGCATACTACTATTTTTGGCATAATAAACAGCAAGCGGAGCTCACTGCACTGGGCGCTATATCCCACAATGCAATGCTCTCGACTTGACCTCATTTTCCAATTGCTGAATGAACCGAAAGTAGTTTCAGTCAAAGTTTAATCAATCATTTATTTTATCAATAAACAATTAATTTGTCTGCAAAAAGGCATTTGAATGTAAAATGCAAAATAATATTGTAAAAGAGGAGAACCGGATGTCACTTGCTAATTTAAGCAGTAACACACAATGTGATGTCATGTGACTGCAGCATAAAATATCTGAAATGTTTACCATTGCATAATGCATACTATTTACATACTATCCCATGAGGCCACAGGAGAGCAGGATTTGTGAATGGCAAACAAAATGTGAAATGACAACACAGCGAATCCAGATTACATTCATACTGTATAGAACATACTTTTTTAATGGTCGCAAAGTACTTAAAATAAGTGGATGTTAAGATTATAATGTTGCACGTCGTCAATGTGAAATACAGAATGAAACACGTTATTTTAATGTGACGTAACTGTTGCAAACATTGGGCTGTCAGTTAATAAACACTTGACACAAACTAGATGTGGTTTTTTAAATGGTAACAAACCATAAGCACTTCAAGTATTGTTTTGATAAGTAACTCAGTATTCATGCAAACCCCATCTCAAAGAAAACTAAAGAATAACCTTTTGAAATCACTGACCCTGGCCTTATGTTCGTGTGCTTGAACTCTCTACTTCAGCTCGATACTAACTCGACAATCACCACCACCAGAGGAAAAATTGATTCTGGAACAACAACATTGAATTCCATTTGCATTTCAATTTAATGCTGATAAACACCCAATGAATGCACTGGAAAACACATCAACAGCTTCTTTCAATACACAAAAAGCATAGTTTATTGCCATGCATTTGAATGATCACCCATTATCTTCATCTGAACGTATTGATTCAGACAATAAAGGGAAACAATGATGGGGAGAACGAGCGAATGAGTGCGAGGAGGTGTCTTCATTCAGACTGTGCTCCTCTGAACACAAATCAAAATCACAGTCTACAAACACCTATAGCTTCATGATGTTCACAGACGAGGGCTTTGGGCCAGAACGCACTAAGTTCACTAACAATGGAGGGAGAGATTCATAAGGTATTCGCTTCATATGACAACACCATATGCACAGATGGGCCGCATATGGATCTTCAACTGAAGAACAAAGACGACGGCTTGGCCGTATGCATGCAAAGGAAATAAAGCAATAGCCAGTTGTCAACATACGTTAAATGTAAGGATGCATGCATGCTCAAGTCTACACTAGGAACTACAACAAAATTGAACCATCACTGAACTTAAGATGACACAATTTTATTCTAGAAACAAACTTTGTTGCATTATTTTCCTGTTATCTCTGTAAAGCCGCTTCAAAACAATCTATATTGTAAAAAGCGCTATATAAATAAAGGTGACTTGTCACTTTAACAGAGAGAACGCCAATGCATCTCCATTATAGAAACAGAGCGAGCAACCAAAAGTTGCAATGAAAATTGCAAATTATTATTTTTTTTTAATCCCACTTCAAAAACTTAGCATGTTAGGCGATAGTGATGTAAGATAGTGGTGTTGTTATTCATTTAGAGAGCGCTCAGGGCCTTGTGACCACACTCCCCCCGTCCACGGCACTGGATGCTGCTCAAGTATGTAGATGTTGGGAAGCGGAGCACATTCCAGTCAATCACGCTCTGAAACGCGTACACAAGTGCCTACTGGGAGACGTCTTACTTTAGGCTTGAAAATAATACAGGGAGAAACAATAATGACGTAAAGGCAGTGTGTCGTGGTGCCGCGATCCTGTCGAGAGGAAGTCAAACTCCTTGATCCTCTCCAGATACTTGACTCTCAGACTGAAGTGCGCACATACCGAGAAACACTACGATCCTCCAGAAAAAGGTCAAACGCTGCAGAAAATGACTGCCGACTGCTTACTGTACGCACTTCATTTCTCTCATGTTTGAGATACGAGGTTCAGTGATTTTACCACGGCCACAAACCCCTTTTACTAGGGTAAAATCCTTGAATGTACAGCCTATAAAATGGCAATACAAGTTCAATAAATAGTTAAATCTACTTATATTACAAAGTACATAACACACACAGTTTCTGCCAATCTCATGTTAATCTTGAGTATCTATAGAGTAGTATTGCATCCTTCATATCTCTGAAGAGTCTTTAGTTTGATCAGATTTTTAAAAGACAGACTCTTTAAACGTGTAAACCAGTCAGAATGCATGAAATAGCTTCAGACATCCCCTTCACCAAAAAAAATGCTGGGTTGTTTCAACCCAAATTTGGGTCAAATATGGACAAACCCAAAAGTTGGGTTAAAAATGTAATTAAAAAAATTACAGTTGAAAGTGAAAGTCGAAGTTGGGTTAAAATTTTAAATTACATTTTTAACCCAACATTTGGGTTTGTCCATATTTGACCCAAATTTGGGTTAAAACAACCCAGCATCATTTAGAGTGTTTAATAATCAAAAGAGTTAATTGCATTAAAATAGAACGTTTATCTGCAATTTAACACTCTGAATTCACCTTATAAAACAAAAAGAAAATATATTTTTAGCAGTTTTAGGGCCTTTTGAGGGCTGTGAAGATAAAATACACCACTGACAATTCATAAAACGCATATATAATGACGAATACTACAAATCAAATTGCTCGAATTTCAATTTTTACGTCACTAATTTAGCTGGGTTTATTCCCATCATTCCCTGTGGAAGCATGGACTAAAACACAAGGCATCGATTAAACACACACCTAATGCATCTTTTTGTACTATAAAAGCTTCCCATCTTCATTCACAAAGAAATGTGAAGACGCCCAGCAAGTCTTTATTCTGACCAACATCACTTAAACGCTCATCACACCATTTCTGAACTCGTAAGAAACGGATGTTGTTCACCATGAGAATCCTCCATCTTTGCTTTGACGAACACAAAGCATCGACCTGTCATGCATGTAAACTAGGACGACTAGCTAAGCTTCTAGTTTCCCCTTTCCTGAAATGAAGAGCTTCGGGGCACAGAAGTAGTTAGGAATGTAACATTCAGGCTAAACTTCACGATGAAGTCAAAATGCAGTTCGTTATGATGTGATATTTCGCAACGTAGCTCTCCAAATCTCTGCAACGGACCGAATTCCACAAGAGTGAATCTCTGGGCTTTTATGTGACTGGTAATGCTAGTGATCAAGCTCTTGTAGACTTGCTTAAGCAACTGAAGTGTGTGTTGTTGTGTGAAGCAAACTAGCGTCTGAGACAGCAGACCCTGCAGAAGAAGAGCAGCGCTTACGCCCTCCACCACAAACTACATCAAAGAGCATTGTGGGTGGAGCGCTAACTTTCAGTACATGGTGCAAATCTGTAGACTTACAGTCAATCTGACTCCTCAGAGCTGCTCAAGCGTTTCATGCCAGTCAGTGCAAACCATCTGATTTAATCAGTGCTACATTACTAATAATGGGAACACTTTACAATAAGGCTTCATCAGTTAACATGAACAAACCATGAGCAAAACATTTATTACTTGATCTTTGTTGACGTTTGTTAATAAAAATACAGCAGTTCATCGTTTGTTCACGGTGGATTCACTAATGTTAACAAATACAACTGTTGATTGAATGTAACATTAACAAATGCTGTAGAAGTATTGTTATATAATGTAGGTAACTAATGAAACCTTATTGTAAAGTGTAAGCAAAATAATAACTTAACTAAAATAAAAAAATAACGGTAACACTTTACAATAAGGTTCATTAGTTAATGTATTATAACTAACAAGAACGAACAATGATCGATACATTTGTTACTGTATTAGTTCATCTTTGTTAAAGTAGTTAATAAAAATACAGCTGTTCATTGTTTGTTCACGGTGGATTAACTAATGTTAACAAATACATCCTTTGATTTTAATAATGTACTAGTAAATGTTGAAATTAATATTAACTACGATTAATTAATGCTGTAGAAGTGTTCATTCTTAGTTCATGTTAACTAAGGTAGTTAACTCATGTTAACAATGAACCTTATTGTAAAGTGTTCCCAAAATAACTTATCTAATATTTAAAGAGAAAACTTGCATTATTATGAAACAATATGCAGAATTTCTGGGAAATTATTTACATCATATGAGCTTGCTAATTATGAAATACTGCATTCTATTTAAAAAAAACAAAAAAAACAGGACACTGTTTTTCACACACTTTTCAAATGTGTAGTGCAAAGCGTCTTAGAAATAAACTAATTTAGCATTTTTAATCCAACTTGGAATAAAAAAGGACTTCACTTTTGGAAGTCTCATTTTAAAAAAAAGTCAACCACATTGCATTGTGGGATACAGTAGAGAATTCTATGCATATGTGTATGCATGCATACGTGTTATATATATTGCAGGAATAGTATGCTAATTACATTACGCATCAGTTCATTTACATATTTCGACATTGAATAATTTATTTCAGGAACAAAGCGAGAAAAATCTTGGTATCTTCCTCCAAAACATCTCAAATGTGTGATTGGAAGGTGAAAGAGTGGCATCTATAGACACGTCATGAGTCTTATGAAGCATCATAAAGCAATAACAGACACACTGACCTCAAATCTACCAGACTACCGCCGGAGACCTCTCTCTCTTCCACATGGCATTTCTGACGGCCACAAAACCAACAGCCTCATGCAAGATTTAAGTTGTACATCTTAAATTTTGCACTTCTGTGTATGAATGACAGAAATGTTAACGCAGGCATAAGGCTTTTCTTTCCACTGGCTCAGTGAGCTGGAACACACATTACAGCATGTGCATTTTTTATTCTTTCTCCTACACACACACACACACTTTCTGGGTTAATAAGGCTGATGGAAATCAGCGTCTCCTCTGATGCGAGATCAATAAACAAATCAGTTTATTCTGTCCCGCTATATCATTACGCCGCTATGACACCGTCTTCTTCATCTGATCAATACACCTCAGGGACTCGCATATGGTTCTGCCATTAACATCAATGCTAGAATTTCAAAAAACTTGAGTATTTCCGAGAACAAGCCGCAAAACGTCCTGACTCAAACTATAATAATGGAAAATGACATCACTCGGTCTCTTTGAGATTTAACTGTCAAGTTATTACGGCAACTGAAAGCAGTGACATATACCAGGTTGACCTCTGACCTTTGCAGACGCCTCTGTTGTTTTATTACACATCAAACGGCGCACTATCACATGATCCCCCATATCTGCTGTTAATTCCCATTGATCTTTAACAGCTGAGCATATTGACAAACATATCGCGACCAAAAGGCACCTAATAGGATCAGCATTAAATAACCGATCGGAAGCCTAATAAAGTCGTGACGGATGGAAACGTAACACACGGCTGGAAAGGCTGAACTTGAACCTGGTGACCTTTCAGGCTCGGTGTGATCAATATGAGGATGCAAGAAGCCACAGCGAGGGATGCATAAGCACTACTTATAAATATGACGTTTGCAATTGCAGCTCCCAGAGCTATAATGCCATGCTGGTTTCCACAGCAATCCGTTTGGAGGAGCGCACGCTACAGGGAGCGTGCAATAATCCCGCAGTGTCAATTGTTGATGAAAACACACACACTTCTCCCACAAGATCAGTGCTGCATGCAACATCCTTCACATTCCCTACATGCACAAAAAGAGATGAGGTACCGGTATGTAAACATAGGGTAACATGGCCAAGCCACGGCCATATTTATGAGAATTATCGCTTTATTGCATCCCCTCCCCCTACATATGATAGAAAGCAAAACAAATTCGTGTCCTGAATTCGGTCTCGGCTCGTTCGTCACGGTGAGCTCTACCTATCGGGGCTAATCCGGGTCTGCTGAAAGCACACCCCCCCCCCTCATTCCCCTCCACCGGCCCTGCCTGCGTCGCAAGATTGCATCTTTTATTTATCGCTGCTTGGCTTTATTTTTGCAGAGCATTCCATACTGGGATGCAATCAGCCAAGAAACCCTCCCCGTGCGCGCAGGCTTGTCATTTCCCATCGCCGGAGCTCGGAATGAGGCGCACACAAAGGGAAAAAGCGCTTCTCTCCGAATCAAAAGCAGAGAGCTCCACGTAGCCTGTTGGAAAAAGGGCAAGAGCCCTTGATCTTCCGAGACAGCCAGTCCGTTTTTAAGAGGCTCCAGGCCGGGAAGACACACAGGCTTGTGTGTATGTGTGTGTGCGCGCGTTCCTGAGAGCAGAAACCCATTTTGGCTGAACGGTGAGGGCATAAAGCCCAGCTGAGGCGCCTCTCCTCCAGCGGGCTACGGACGCGGAGGAGGGGGGAATGGTCATGCAGAAAATTATGTTTGCTGATTCCATTACAATTCAAATTAAGCAAAGGCACTAATGTGATTAAAATCTTGAATTGTTTCCAAAGGGCGGAGAGCCACGGCTAATTGCAGGGACTTTTAAAAACAAAGCTGGATAAAGTTGCAAAACGGGTGAATCATTAGATGTAGTGCTGAATAACGCATTTGCAGACAATTTCGAGACGCACGCTGACGTCACAAGGGTCAGCTGGAACGTAGGGGCCATTTAAAAAAAATGAGGCACTGCGTCTTTAAATCGCCATTCCTCCCACCCCTTTCCCAAATCTTTTCCATTTAACAAGCAGTGAAAGAAAATAAAAAGCCGCTTTTGTTTCCCTTCCTTTTGGAGGGTGACAGAAAGCTGAAAAGACACAAGCGAACATGAAAATGGGAACAAAGTGCCAATTTCAATAGGGATGCCTGACGGCTATTTGATATGCGCACCCACTAAATAAAAATCCAATAGTGTTTCGCAGCGAAAACAGAGGCTTTGCAATAACAATAAAAAATCGCTTATAGCCTAGTACTGCTTTTTAGTTGACATGACAGCTCTACATCCAGAAGTAGACTTACTACGCCAATAATACCTCCCTCCCCCCACCACCCCCCACGCTTTCACTTCAGAAAAATAAACAGACCAGACAACCTTCGCAAGATTTGACATTTCAACCGCCATACGTGAAAATACACGATTAATACGCAAACACACCGACTAAAGTTGAACACCACACAACACAGATGCGACAGAATAACGAAAACAACGCGTTTTAAACGCTGAATGGATCGCGCGACATCGAGCTCCACTTCCGCGCTGTTTATCTCGCGCGGATACATTGTAGCGCTTTTGTATTTAGAACGTTCGAAAATGCATCGATAAGTTCGAAACGAAACGTCATCCAGGCACCCTGTCGGGAGATTTAAACCCGTTGTAGTCCTCCCTTTGTTCGATGCAAATTCAATAGTCCCTTTCATTCCGACTCGTGTTCCTCTTTTAAACGACAATCGAACGTTTTCTCTCGACCGTGTTGATGGTGACTGGAATATAAATAAAATGTAAATATTTTCCAAGCCGCGGGGTTTACATCCACACTCACCGACTTGTAATACGTTGTCCACACAGCCGCTCTCCAGCAATGCGATGCCGCGTCGGAACGGTAACCGCGTCTCGTCAACGCTCTCCCCGCTGGACGCGCTCTCCTCTCCGCCCGTGTTGAACGAGGAATACATGCAGATCTCCCGTTCGCTCCTCGGGAAAGACCAGTACACGATCCGCCGCTGTACGGGCTCCGGGATGCGCTCGAAACGCTCCTCCACCCGTTGGAACGGCCACTTCTCCGCTACTTTCCGCGCTGCAATGTCCAAAAGCGATTCGGGGCTCTGGGTTTTGCTGGATCCCCCTTGACCAGAACCCGAACCTCCGCATACGGTTCCACCGGCTCGCTGCCCCGGTCTACATGTCGTGCTATACCCGGGTCGGCAGCAGAGCCGTTTAGCTGGGGGCTGCTGAACGCGCTCCGCCATGATCGCACTGCTTTAACGGCAAGGGCGGAAGTCGCCGTACTATATAAACGGGATAAGGAAAGGAAAAGGCTGCGACGCGCATCGATTGTTCGCCGTGTAAGGACAGCCTGGACTTATTTGGTCAAAAGGGCGGGGCTTCGGGGTCTTTGTGCAGACTAAATAAGAAAGGGGCGTGGCTTGTGCGTCTGCAGCCGTGCTAAAAAAGGAATGGGGGCGGAGTTATTGCTGGAGTCATAATGAGAGTCATAAGTTCACAACAGGAAGAGGCAAGAGAGGTTGGAATATCCTTATTTTGGCACTGAATTAATCTCACTTCTTAAATCTCTTCGTTATATAGCCTAAATAACCAAAAATCCCTAAGATTGATCAAGAAATATTTAAAGAAAATAGGCTACTTAAAATCTTTCCTTGTATATTAATGCATGTTATTGTATCAAAACAATTGTAGTGCCTTCTTGTCATATCTCTTTGTCATGTCGTCTTTTGTTTTTATATTGTTTTTGTATAATCATTGTTTTTTTCTTTCTTTGTTTGTTTTATGTATATGTATTTGTATGTAATTCATTGACAATGTTCTTATGTTGGTGAGCATTAAAAAAAACGAGAAAAAAAAAGTTGTCCACAAACTAATGAAGAAATAGAGAAATCGTCGGGATTATAGGAAATGATAAATAAATAAGGATAAGGGATGGTGGTGTCTCGAGCCTGGCTCCCACACTGTCAAACTATACAAACATATATTTTCCTCCTGTATACAGATCTATTTATACTGTGTGTTTCCAAAATGTGTGCAACCACTGAGCAAGACACCCGATACTGGTGAGAAAAACTCTTTAACACAAATATCTTAAACATATCCTACATTCAAAAGGAGGAGAAATATTCATATACTGTATAAAAGTTTGGAAACATTAGGTTTTTTAATGTTTTTGAAAGAAGTCTCTTCTGCACCAAGCCTGCATTTATTTCATTAAAAATACAATAAAAACTGTAATATTGTGAAATATTATTACAATTTAAAATTGCTGTTTTCTATGTGAATATATAGTAAAATATCATTTATTCCTGTGATCAAAGCTGTATTTTCAGCATCATTACTCCAGTCTTCAGTGTCACATGATCCTTCAGAAATCACTCTAATATGAGGATTTGATGCTTAAGAAACATTTATGATTATTATCAATGTAAAAAAAAAAAAAAACGTTTTAGCTGCTTAGTATTTTTGTGGAAACCGTGTTTTTTCAGGATTCTTTGATGAATAGAAAGGTCAGCATTTATTATAAATATAACTTTTTTGTAATATTTATTAATTTCATAAATGTATTTACTGTCTTTTTTTAATCAATTTAATGTGCCTTTGCTAAATAAAATTATTAATTTTTTTTTCTTTTATTAATTTATTTTATTACATCTTACTTGCCCCAAAATTTTGAATCGCAGTGTATCATGATTTCCCAAAAAACAATATTAATAATTAAGTAGCTAAAACTGTTTTCAACATTGATAATAATCATAAATGTTTCTTGAGCATCAAATCATCATATTAGAGTGATTTCTGAAGGATCATGTGACACTGAAGACTGGAGTAATGATGCTGAAAATTCAGCTTTGATCACAGGAATAAATTACACTTTACTAGATATTCACATAGAAAACAGCAATTTTAAATTGTAATAATATTTCACTGTTTTTACTGTATTTTTTTATCAAATAAATGCAGCCTTGCTGGGCATAAGAAACTTTTTTCAAAAACATAAATAAAAAAACGTAATGTTTCCAAACCTTTGACCGATAGGCTACTATGTGTATGTATATATATTATTAGAAAACATATTTTGTTTCATTTCAACCCTTAAATAATAAAATCTTTCTCTCGAAACATCTGTGAATACCCCTGACCTATAAAGGGAATATGCACTGATAACTACTAAACTTTGGACATTCATAGATTTACATTCCCAAATATAACGACCTTGATATACTTGGTATTGAATCGAAAAGAAAATGAGTGTATTTGCTCATCATTAGTTTTATAAATATTTCTTCCCATGTTATATTTCATGCAGCTTTGCTAAATGCTAACCAGATTTAGCAGCTCTATTCACGTTAAATGTAGAGGGAAAAGGTTTGCTCCCAATTTAAACGGATCAAACATATGCTCAGAGATTTATCCTCCACACATCCTGAAGGTAAATCCATGCAAACTTTATTATGCCACATTTCAGGAGTCGGTTTTGTGAGTTATCATGCGTGTCTTTCATGTTTGGCCTGTTTTACCTCTTACTACAGTAACACACGTTCATATTAACTTAGTTCATGTCTTTTTCAATTTCTTTAGGTGGTTCCTTGTCCTGCTGATCGAGTGACAGATCTGAAGCCCACAGCAGGAGTCTGTGATAAAACTACAAAAGGAGAACTACCACCTAACGAGAAAGAACGCTAATTTAATTTCATGCAAGAGTCTCACCGGTGATATTAAAAAGTGTGGCCTCAGGGTAAGTTTAATTGATTGAGAAATGTGATGTAACTAATTGCAACTCATTGGCGGGATGTTGTAATCTCCAGCCGATCAATGCAATGCATTTCAGATTAGCGTCCACACAATTTGAGCTTCCCTCATCTGTCATTGCAGATCTCTAATGGACACACGCAGCGTAGCATACCGTAGCGTTTAGTAGTGTTTTTGATGAAAGCATGTGGTTTAGTTTAATACTTCTAAAATACTAATAAAAATGAAGCACTTTAATTCATTTACTTAACTGTTTTTATATTGGCTACTTAGTTTACATGTGCACTCGACACTGTTTTTTTAAACTATTAAAAGTTTGTTTAGCTGTATGATAATGTCAAAAAAACACATGCACTTCAAATCATTTACTGTAAAAAAAAATCCAGTTGTTTTTACTGGCAGCTGTGGTTACCAGAACTTTACCGTCAAAAATACGGTATCAACGTTTAGTTTTACAGACTTAATTTAAAATTTACAGTAATAAACCGTATTTCATTATCTGATATAATGTTAATTTACCAACCTATTGAAGTATTAAAATCTGTTTTGTACCATTGTAATACACTGACAACCAACAATAAACACAGCAGTGATGAGAGTCACATGATCAATCAAAGCTCATCACGAGAACTTCTTCCACACGAAAGTTAATACTATAATATAGAAGCTGCACAGTGTTATTCGCATAAACATTAAACACCATCATGGTAAAAACATGAAATTTTAAAAATGCATTAATTTAACAACATTAAATGTAACATAAAACCCTAATGTACATAACTGATTAGAAAAAAACTAAGAAAACTAAGAAGAAACATAGTTATTTCAACAAAAATACATCAAATGTGAAGTGTCACGCAGGGAATTGTGGGAATGTCAATTTACATTTTTTTACTGTAAATTATACAATGAGATGTTCTTTTTCACTTTCAGAAACTGTAAATTTAACAGTATTTTGCAGTAAAATTACATTAAATGTACCGTTAGATGTATTACTGTTATTTACCGTATATAGTAAGGAAACTTTCTGTTAACCAATTAACAGTTTTTCACTGTAGCATTTTTACAGTCTTTTACCGTTAAAATCACGATCATTTTTGACAGTATTCATAATAAACATTTTTAGAAAAAAAAGGTTCTATATAGAACTCTAGGGTTCTTGACTTAATTTTAAAGAACCCTTTATGTCAAAAAGGTCTTATATAAAGAGAAATGTCTTATAGTCAATCATTTTATCCCTTTAAGGGGTCATCGGATGCCCATTTTTCACAAGTTGGTTTGATTCTTTAGGGTCTTCATGTAAAGTTTGTAACATACTTTGGTTAAAATTCCTCAATGGCTGTGTAAAACAACACCCTTTTTACCTCCTCAAACACAGCTCTGTTCACAGCGACCCGTTACAGTGCATGTCTCTTTAAATGATAATGAGCAACTGCGTAAATATGCTAATATAGGATATATGCTAATACGGAAATATGCTAAAATGGGAAATATGCTAATACGGGACAGTCCGTCAGTGGTCGTGGGCGGAGCATGAGCAATATGATATCATATTGCTCAGAAAAATAAACACAAAACGAAATAAACACACAACAAAAATGCCAGCGGTGAGAAAACAGCATCTGATTATAGAGATCTGGATATGTTTGCACCAGCTCTGAGATTCACCGGCATCCGGTCGAAAGATGAGGTCATTAAAATTACACTGTTATGATAGTTCGATTATAAAGAATATTTGAGCCTATAGAATATATAGATCTGAGTATGTGAGATAGCTTGCATGAATCACATTTCTGTGCACGACACATTGACATTACAGTACAGAATGGCTCTTGCCTCTTTCGGCATAATCCTGAACATTGTATAAGCATTTAAGGTAGGGTAGGCAATATCTGAGAGGCGAGCAATAGCAAGCTATCTTTGAAAGAATGAGATCCCACCCTCCCTTCAAAAGCCATACATGAACGCACACAGCAGAGTCTGCAAAGCGGACCGATATATCGTCCGATATCTGGCATTTTTAAAATTTATTTAAAAAGTTTTTCTTTTTGGCCGATGTGTTGAGAGTGGGACTTTTATTTTGACAGCGCTGAGAACTGGCTTGATATATCGGCCATCGGCCACCCTGCTCTTTAAAGGTATAGCGGAGGATTTTCTTTTTCCGGGTGGGTAGCCTATACTATTGGTCCACCTAAGTGTCAATCATTCTGGTGATATGTTTACGTAAGGCTGTCGTACGTGCTCGTCCCTATGTAGTTTTCACTTTCTGCGCATGCACACTTTCAGGTGTATTATGTGTGATGAGTTACGGTTTCAGCCATTCCTTTGAAAATGGCTGAGGGTCGAAAGAGAAAAAAATGTATACGAAGTGTATGATAAGAAGAGAATATAGAAACAAGACCAGAGTGATTTTGGGTGAATATTTCACACCCTGGCGTGCGCTAAAACCACAGGTTGGGCTTCCCACTGATGCCGCAGTCGCGAAGATTCTACTATACAGGTAAAGTTTGTCATGCTATTTGGAGAAATCCATTTAAAATCACTGCTAGTAAAAGTTAATGTAAGCTATGATTAGCGATGCTAGCCCTGGCACAAGTCATGCAAATAGAGTGTTGCCCATGTGGATTTAAAAAAAGAATGGAGAGGGTGGGTCTTCTCTAAAATTCGGAAAGATCCTCCGCTATACCTTTAAGATATCGACCATTAAAAAACAATATCGGTCGACCATCTCAAGACGAGCTGCGTTAAATTACCTCATGTCTCAAAGCACATAACTTTACTATAATAATGAACGTAAACAACTTACAGAGTAGTTGTATCACCTGACTGCTGCAGATTCATTTCGCCGTTGATAGTGTTGACATAAAAATGCATAAATCTGAGTCTGAGGGCGTACATGTTTTCATATTTAAACCACTTCTATCATTGGTTGTTTTCAGGATGTGAAGAGAGTTTCAACCAGTATAACAAAACGTGTTTATAAAATCAATTGCCCTACCTTTAATTTCATGTGTCATAGAAAGGACTAAGGCTCTCGGGAGCGAATCCATCACATCCTTTTGATTTTCCCGGCAAAATCCTTCACATAAAAATGACAAATAGACAAAGGAAGTCGGGGAAGGCCTTGTTTTTTAAGTTTCGTTACAAGCTGTTCACACAGAAGTAATAAAAAAAGCAATTAATACATAAAAATTCTTGCATACTTTCATGTTTAACAAATTATTTCAATTGCTTCTAGTGATGAAGTGTTTACATGCTGTTTAATGCACATAAAATCTAAGGTAACACTTTATTTGACAGTGTCCTTGTTACATATGTTACTCTTACCTAAATGATGCATAATTACATGCAGCTAACCCTCAATCAAACCCTAACCCTATAGTAAGTACATGTAGTTGCTTTATATTACTCTGATATATGATTAAAATAATGACACCTTAAAATAAAGTGTCTAATGAGTTTGTCCGTATAAAGTCACGATCAATAAGCTGGTCAACATGCAGTTGTTGCTTTACTCTGGAGAAGTTTAGGTTGCTCCGTCATAGAGGACAAACTTTTGTTCATGCATATGGAGTTGTATCCTGGATAACTGCCCTGCTAATTAGGATAATTGATCAAAGGATCCGTACTGGCTTGGCCAAAACAAATCTGTTTGATCTGACAACATTTTGGCATCATGTAAATGACAGCTGGCAAACCCACGAGTCTGGGGATTTGGACTGGCCCGAGTCCCCTGTACTCTGATCTTTCCCATGTTTTTAATTATACAGACACACATACACTCACCGGCCACTTTATTAGGTACCCCATGCTAGTAACGGGTTGGACCCCCTTTTGCCTTCAGAACTGCCTCAATTCTTCGTGGCATAGATTCAACAAGGTGCTGGAAGCATTCCTCAGGGAGTTTGGTCCATATTGACATGATGGCATCACACAGTTGCCGCAGATTTGTCGGCTGCACATCCATGATGCGAATCTCCCGTTCCACCACATCCCAAAGATGCTCTATTGGGTTGAGATCTGGTGACTGTGGAGGCCATTTTAGTACAGTGAACTCATTGTCATGTTAAGAAACCAATTTGAAATGATTAGAGCTTTGTGACATGGTGGAAGTAGCCATCAGAGGATGGGTACATGGTGCCCATAAAGGGATGGACATGGTCAGAAACAATGCTCAGGTAGGCCGTGGCATTTAAACGATGCTCAATTGGCACTAAGGGGCCTAAAGTGTGCCAGGAAAACATCCCCCACACCATTACACCACCACCACCAGCCTGCACAGTGGTAACAAGGCATGATGGATCCATGTTCTCATTCTGTTTACGCCAAATTCTGACTCTAACATCTGAATGTCTCAACAGAAATCGAGACTCATCAGACCAGGCAACATTTTTCCAGTCTTCAACTGTTCAATTTTGGTGAGCTCTTGCAAATTGTAGCCTCTTTTTCCTATTTGTAGTGGAGATGAGTGGTACCCGGTGGAGTCTTCTGCTGTTGTAGCCCATCCGCCTCAAGGTTGTGCGTGTTGTGGCTTCACAAATGCTTTGCTGCATACCTCGGTTGTAACGAGTGGTTATTTCAGTCACTGTTGCCCTTCTATCAGCTCGAACCAGTCTGGCCATTCTCCTCTGACCTCTGGCAACAAGGCATTTCCGCCCACAGAACTGCCGCTCACTGGATGTTTTTTCTTTTTCGGACCATTCTCTGTAAACCCTAGAGATGGTTGTGCATGAAAATCCCAGTAGATTAGCAGTTTCTGAAATACTCAGACCAGCCCTTCTGGCACCAACAATCATGCCACGTTCAAAGTCACTCAAATGAACTTTCTTCCCCATACTGATGCTCGGTTTGAACTGCAGGAGATTGTCTTGACCATGTCTACATGCCTAAATGCACTGAGTTGCCGCCATGTGATTGGCTGCTTAAAAATTAAGTGTTAACGAGCAGTTGGACAGGTGTACCTAATAAAGTGGCCGGTGAGTGTATATTCACCAGAGCAAGACTTTTTTTGCTGGTATTAAACTCTAACACTTTTGTTTCCCTGTAAAGCGCGTCGATGGATTTACGACGGCATCGGCTCTCGTTTCATGTCAAATTTTTAGCATGACAAGCGAAATGTCACATGTGCAAGCGTAACTATTTCAGGTATAAAACATTTATTCATTTGGCACTTTATTCCAAAGAGAAGTGCAAGTGATTAAAAGAATAAAGTTCATTATTTCCTTCCAAACCTATATGCCTTGCTTTTTTCTGCGATTCTGTGAATATGTGTGAGTGTTTATGTTTCTCTTTTCCATATATTGTTCGTATGACTTGTGTGTTGATTCTTCTTAAGTCTCATGATAGCTTTGCTCTTTTTCAAACTTGGTGTGTTATGTTTAGTTACAAGACTCACTAAACCTGGCACAAGTCTTCATGGGCCATATATGATTGTAATATTAATATAATATTTTACTGTCATTTTGATTTAATGTTGCAATGATTAAACATAATGCAAAACAAAGTTTCAAAATATACCTGTTCTAACAGTGTTATTTTATATTTATTAATATTTTAAAGTAGCTTTTATTTATAAATTTTAGTTTCATGTGCTTTTATTATAATTTTTATTTTGCTATTAAGGTTAAATTTAATTTAAGTTTTAGTTAGTTTTAATTTTAGTTTTTATCTATTTACAGTTAATAATTTTAGTGAACTTATTTCAGTTTATTGCCAAGGCAACAGTTCTAATTTCTGGTATCAAAGCTGCTTGTTTTTAAACTTTATTTTGTAACAGAAACTGGGTGTATGGATGGATTAAATTAACCATAATTCATTTTGCGATTTCATAAGTTTCAAGAACTGTATGTTTTTCAATTAAAAACAACAGTTATTGAGGGTAATATTTTCATTATTTGATCATTTTTATTACATTATAATATTATATAAGAAATACATTTCAGTTGATTTATGTATTGTTTTTTTTTGTTGCATTTTTCAATAAGATTAGAGTTCAATTATTTAATAATATTTAATACAAATACTTTTTTGTCATGTCAAGTTTGTTGAGAAGCACTAGATTAAAGCAGGTCACGTATATTCTGCATGTAATTCTGTTGGTCACAAACAAGAGAAGGGGAAGAAAAAACAAGCTAATTTCCAGCAGCTTCTGAGAATTGTGGGTATCCAGTAACGTTTTGCATTGTTCCCAAATACCTGTGTGAATCTCATTAGCATCAGTAACCCCTCCTGGTGCCGAGCAATCGGACCAGCGCTGTCATATCTCTGCACTCGCATCACGCTGGGGAGAAAATGTATGGGCCTCATTTTGAATATCTTTATTATTGTTCCATCTTGCCCTGCAGACAGGAATATGGAGCAGATATAATGACAGAAGCGTTTCTCTCTGCGTGAGCCACTGTGAGGGGGCAGGAGAGGGCATTCATCTATACTCTTCGTCACGTGCACACTTCATACAGTCAACTTTGCTTGTGCAATAACTTAATGCACATAATTCAGCGTTTAAAGGGGACCTATATGCTTTTATTTATTTTTTTTAAGTCTTGATGTTGTTTCAGGCTCTACTAGAACAGGTTTTCCTGCTTGAATGTTGATTATTCTCCTCATATTCTCCATTGTTGCGGCTCCTCTCTTCCCAGTCTGTCAGTAACGCTCTGTTTAGTTCCTGTCTCTATGAAGCCCCTCCTTCTGAAAAGCACACTGTGCTCTGATTGGTCGGCTGGGGCAGTGTGTTGTGATTGGTCGAGTGTGTTTGGGAAATGACCCGGCCCTTACCATAACCACTAGTTTAACACACTACTAACTAACTCAACCAGGCCCCGCCCCTTTATTCTGCGTATTAATTATTTAAATGAGGAATATTGTGACGTGTTCGTTCCCGGCGCACATTTTACAAGACATAAAAAACACATCACCTTTAATTCCATGCCATTTCTTTGTAATTCAAAATAAATTTATACTAGCAATTTCTGATTGAATATTGTTTCAAAGTAAATCCTGAAAATATGCTTTTTTTTTATCATTTAACAGACATATCCGCTTTCATTGCATGGAAGAGCAACTTTCTGCTTTTGTCGCGTGAACATTTTCTTTATGTTTAATATTTTGTCTGTTTTTATTTAAATACTTTGTTTTAGTTCTTTTCACCATAATCAAATAACTAAAAACATGTTCATATTTCCTTTGTGCATGCATGCTCACAAAAGCAGCAATAATTTTGTCCGTTTCTACACAAGATTCCAGAGCAAACAGCATTGCACAATGTACGTTTTCCATTCGGCCTTTTCCCTTTCTGTACGGAAAGCTATTTCTATCTAGTGCCATTGTCCTAATTGTTACACGCCAATGAATAGTTCTTTTTATCATGCTCCTTTCCATTCTTAAGCTGGCTTTTTACATGTCCTGCTCCATCCCTGCACATGGACCAAAAAAAATCTATTTAGCCCGAGTCATTTCTTCCCTTTGCTGGAGACAGCCACGGCGAGAGATAACTAACGACACTTCTGCCAGCACCGAGGGATTCTTTTATGCCAGGCTCATTTGCATTCTGATTAGTATGCATGAAATTTCTCACTGAACTTTAATACCCTAACTGCTGCATAATACACTTTAATGAGCATAAAAGTGAGCTTGACAATTAAAACTCACATTAATCACTAAATGCTACACTCATGGACGGGAGGGAGTGTGTCGTCGGGGGTGTTGGGGAAGGACTGGCGAGAGACGGAGAAACAACCAGCCATCGCTGCGTCTCTACAGGCCGCAGAAGTGACGAGCATAATATTCATGTGGTGTAATTAACGCACATACCTTCCTAAACCCTAAACTGACCCTTAAAACAAAGCAAATTTAGTGATATTCGTCAAGGCACCGGAAGTAAAAACGTCCATTTTGGATTTTTAACGATAACTTAGAAACCTTTCAAAACAGCCTGTGATCTACACTGATAAAAATGGTTTTGTGGTGAAGTAAATACTACAGAAAAAAAAACAATGTAATTTACATGAAAAAAAGTTAGTTCAGGCAAGAATTTAAAAAAAATAAGTCAATTCTATAGTAGTACTCAATTCAATCGTGTAGAAATGAAAGCGTAAATATCAACATTATAAAATTAAGTAAAATTAGTCAACTTTTCTGATACCGGTGTTCCCATCATGCACTGGGCCATGAATAATTAATGAGGTATATTTTTCACTGTTTTCCATATGTATTTACACTATTTTATCATTGCTTTTGTTGTTAGGATTAGTAACCTGCCATTTTGTGACATTTGGAGTTCATTTTCTACTTAAAATGACACATTCAAACACAAAAATGATCCATCAAATGTTACCGTCATTGTGTATTGTCTACCAAGTATTGAGTTCTGCGTTCACACATTTAACTTTAGAAATGAAGATATGGTGACACACACTATATGTATTGATTACTTAAACATTACTGAGTAAATCATATATTTAAAAAGTGTAGTCTACTCCAATGTTATATTGTTTGAGTGAAATGTTGAACAAAGAAAATTTTTATTAAATAGATATTACTTAACCTTTAATTAGCTAAATAAATATTACTTAATTTCTTATGTTACTTTCACTTAACTTAGTTAAGTATAGTTTGCTTAATTATATGTGTGAAATTTACTCAAAAAATATCAGTGCAAAAACTTGCCTTAAAAAATTAAGTAAATTTTACTCATTGTTTTTTACAGTGTACGACGTTGTTGTATTTGCTTCTGTTGAAGCCGTCAGCTAGCATTATTTAAACCTAGTTTTAAAATAATCGTGTTTAACTGTGGAATTCGTGGTGAAAAACTACATTACCCATGATGCTGTGCAGAAAATTCCACCAATCAGAGAGTTGAAGCAAGGAAAATCTGCCAGAACAGCTCTCTGGCTCCGCCCACTCTTATGAAGCAGTCTCCTCCATATGATCTCAAAATACTTGTGTATATGCATATTTTGCAATAAACTTAAAATATATTGTTTATATTTCTCTTTAGTTTTTAATTCAGCAATGCTGTTCGCAATGCTTCATGGGATTGTAGTTCTTTCCCTCATTAAAAGCCTTGTACCTTGTATTTTTCTACATTTTTTTTGCTTCAAATCAAAGTTTGTAATGTTGAGATGCACCTCGTATAGCTGGTTGGTTTGCTTCATGCCTTAAAACTCTTTAATAAAGATCTTTAATAAAGATTATAAATCAATATGGGAGAAATAAATGGAAAAAAAATACATCTGGAAACAACGCCTCTGAAAAAGTGGGCTCTAATGCACTCTATTGAGCTGAACGGTTAACGCCCAATTTAGAAAAGTATTTTCCTCACAGATTTTTTTCATTTGCTATTTTTATAAATTCTAAGCCAATAAAGTACTCCTCCCTTGATGCACTGCAAATGATGTCATCAAAAAGCTGCAATGACACGAACCCGTAAGTAAGCGTCACCCTGGTTCCCTCGACAAAAAAACCCAATAGGATTTTCACATTGGCTTTAGAATTATTAAATCTGAATATAGTAGTTTTAGAGTCCAGAGAGACTTTAATTCCATATCCATGGGATCAACGACTCTGTGATTGGTCGATTCTCTCTTCAGAATGATGGGTAATAATTCACTTGTTTAATAATTTATCCTTCACTGTAAAAAATTATCATGATTTTAACGGTAAAAGACTGTAAAAATGCTACAGTGCAAAACTGTTAATTGTTTAACAGAAAGTTTCCTTATATACGGTAAATAACTGTGATAAATCTTTTATTTTTATAAAATAAATTTGATCTTGTTTATTACTGTAAATTTTAAGTTAAGTCTGTAAAACCAATAACGTTGCTACCATATTTTTGACGGTAAGGTTCTGGTAACCACAGCTGCCGGTATTTTACCGTAAAAATTATGTTTTATTTTTTACAGTGTTGTTTCAAGTGAACTTGTATTTTATTTTAGTGTTAATGTTAGTTTTGTTCATGTTTTTTGAGGATGAGGGCATTTCATACAACTTTTTGGGAAGCTTCTACAAGACAGAGCAATTTGATTGTATTTACAGATTTACGGCCTTTAATATCAACAGAAAACTGCTTTCTATTTTGAAGTAGTTGGTTAATCTATTTATTTTGAAATGCCAACTATACTACTGTTCAAAAGTTTGGGGTCGGTAAGATTTTGATATGTTTTCTCTTCTGCTCATCAAGGCTGCATTTATTTGATCAAAAACAGTAAAAACAGTGAAATATTATTATAATTCAAAATAGCTGTTTTATATGTGAATATATAGTAAAGTGTAATTTATTCCTGTGATCAAAGCTGAATTTTCAGCATCATTACTCCAGTCTTCAGTGTCACATGATCCTTCAGAAATCACTCTAATATGAGGATTTGATGCTTGAGAAACATTTATGATTATTATCAAGTTGTGCTGCTTCAGATTAATGTGGAAACCGTGATGCATTTTTATTTTTCAGGATTCTTTGATGAAAAGAACAGCATTTATTTGAAATACCTTTAATGTCACTTTTGATCAATTTAATACATCTGAATAAAAGTATGAATGAAAAAAAAAAATAGTTCTGACAACTAACTTTTCAACGAGAGCGTATTTAATTCTCTATTGTTGTAGAGTATATCGGACACATTTCATTTGCAGAAAAGCGTTTGTTTATACGCTCTCCAAGAAATACCCTCCAGCATACTGCAAAAATAAAATAAAAATCCTTGCTATCTTTGCCTGGGAGGGAGCTGGGATTCATTCTGGATTACACCGAACGAATCATTTGATCAATCAAAGAAATATGAGGGAATTAGCATTTTCACTCCTCTTATTTTCTGTCGGTTGCATGTTGTTTTGTTTGAAACTCTTGAATTTAATAATCCTCTTCAGCCCTGTCAGTGTCCGCCCATGCATTTGCACATATACAGATTGTGCACAATGCATTCAGGCATGCTTTAGCACACGTGTGCACACATGCATACAGACTCACACATCCCCCCTTCATATGAAGACTCAAACCACTGGGCAATGTGTGCGCCTACACGAGCTCAGCTTGATCCAGATGGGCTGAATCACACCCTCTTCGTCTGGTGAAACCAGCACTACCCGCTCACACAAGAATAGATGCTATAGGCCTGTGCATATACTGTAAATACAGCATTTTAGTGCCAGTACGTCGCTGTTTATTTGGGTGTGTGCGCATGCTAGCAGTGCAATGTTTAAAACATAACCTCCATGCACAATTTATGATGATGCACCATGGCTCTGACAGCGCATGGCTTATTAGACGGCCAGACCCCGAGGCCCTGCTCTTAGGATACTCAGCTATAATGGACAAATGTGCTCCACAGATTTATGTATGTAAATGCAGGATGGGGGAGTTGCCTCCCGCTGCAACGGCTCATGCAAATCTGCACTGAGGATGAAAAAAAAAAAGACAAAGGAGGGGCAAATATTCCTCGAAATGCCTGGACTATCTGATGTGTGGGTTGCTTTAATTAAAATTGGAGCTTTGCTGTGTGGGACAACTATCATACGTGGCCTATATGCGTTTGATTTGATTAGCAAGGGCAATGCAATTTGTAGTAATCCTGCATCTGGCAAAAACACCTCAAATTCTGTTAATTGGATCATATCAGAACATACTGAACCATTACGCTTGATTTCAGGAGCTGGAAACTGTGAAATTATTGACCTGAATTAGGAGTGAAATGGTACAGACTGCATCTTTGACTATAATGCACTTGACTTATGCATTAAAAAAAAAGCATGCATGTGGTTGCTAGGGTAATCAGGATGGTTGCTAGGTGGTTGCCAAGTCAAAAGAGCCACCATCAAATGTCTGTGATTTTTGTCCCTAAATACGGTTCGTTTATGTGATTTTCGTCCATTCTGTTTTATACCAAAATTTACGTAACATAAAAAAAAAAAAAAATAAGCTTTGGCTATTGAAGACATGTAAACAGTCAGTGATAAAATGAGAACAAATAAACTAATTACAAGCAATAGCACAAAGAAATAGACCTATCAGAAAGACTTCAAGAACTAGAAATAAAAAATAGCCTAGATAAATTGCATAAAGTAAGCAAATGTATAAAACACTGCATATCTTCACTAATATACATGTATTCTTATCAAAGGGAGAGAAAAGTGACTGAGCACTGAGAGATTTTCTCTTGATTAACATGACACTTAATGACAGCGGTCACTTTCAGACCGAATGCACGGATCTAATATACTAATACACATGCGTTTTCTTTCTCAACTGTTTATCTTAAGTCATAAATGACTGTGTTTACGAGGATACTCGCAAACACGCGTTCAAACGATAAGCTTTCTTGACTGCACAGCAACATCACATGAGCGTAACCGCGACAGAAGTCCAAAATCTCTTCCAGTTTCTACCGTTTAATCGTGTCTAACGGTATATTGCCCACCGCTAGCGCTGTTTTTGTTGAAGTCCCACTGAAGTGCCTTGAAACGCGAAGCATTATTCAATGTGTTGATGTCATTTCCACTGAAACAGGAAGAAGGGGCGGGGCATATCAAGATGCTCCTCCCCCTTTTTAAAAATAGCCAATAGCGTTTAGTTAATATCACAGCTCGGTAAAGCTGCAGTTTCCTCCTAATCTCTAACCGTTTCTCCTCCTATCTCCTCCATATCGCTTTAAAATACAGCATTATCTCCAGAATTCAAATGGATCCGGTACGTTTTCTGATCTGCGGCGACTCGCTCGTATGATCGTGTCTCTGGACCGGAGATGTGGCGGTTCTCGTGACTAACGTGAAACCAGACTTTGTTCGCCCCAATGGAAATCGTCTGAATCGTTCCCTATCCCCTATATAGTGCACTGTGTGAATAGTAAATGTGAAAACCGATTTCAGCCGCAGCTTCAGCATCTATTTATAATGTAGGGGGCGGAGCTTCAGATTCTAGAGAGCATTTGATTGGACAGAAAGCTGAAGTGCAGAGTGATGTCATCAGAATCATTGATCCATATTGGCGGAAGTGAGAAACTGTAAGTTTTGAATGCTTATATCTTACAAATGCAAATTTTATAATTGTTTTGGAGCACACAAGGCTAAAATATTCAGACTAAAAGCGATTTTTATTGGGAACAAAACAATATATACAGTATATATATATATATATATATAGTATATACTCTCCATATCAGTTAAGTGTCAATGTTTTATTCTTACAGTTGGACTTTTGTTCAAATGATTAACTCAAAGTGTAAGTAATAGCCTAGTTCTAGTGATGCTTCATGTCATTGAATATTCAAAACATATAACCGTTACTGATATTTTATCCATAGTGAGTGTGTTCGGTTAAGCATTTGTTCCTGTTTTTGAACAAAAGAATGACCAAGCATTGAAAGCTAGTGTATATTATAGTGTATTTGTTTGCCTGATTCTTATGTAGTGTGCAGTGCACTGGAACAGGACCTGATTGAAAGCAGGCTCGTGCTGTAAGTCACTGTCAGAGGGCGTTTGCATGATCAGTTCAGCTGTAACGCTTTAACTCAGGCACGACACGTGCTTCATTATTGTCTGTTTACTTACTGAAAGCGCACTATAGTTTGGGGAAACGCTTGTGTTCAGGCTGCGGTGAGTCCAGGCCCAGTGTTGTCTGGCTCGGGTGCTTCTCTTCTCCTGTGCCTGTGGATTGGTTCAGGAGCTGGGGGTGACAGGGTGTGGAGAGTGTGAATCTGCCAGGTTTGTGGGAGGCTGGGTGTGAACAAGCTGTCAGAATAACCATATTCATTATATTTTCCATAAAAGGAGCCTCCCCCACCCGCGCTTATGATTAGTTATTCTTTCATATCCTCCAAAGGGCTCTGGAAACCCTACGAATTCAGCAAAAGATACGTTTTATCTAGCATTGTGCACTAAAGCATGCATATAGGGTGTATTAGTGCACACTTTTTAGCGCCGTTGGTTCCGGAAGTATTGTTTTTTTATTCATTTCTCCAATAGGGATTAATTTTTTTTTTAAAGTTTAAGTTGAAGCATTACACGCCATGAACCAGGGCAAACAGCTGCAAGGTGAATCACAACATTACAAGCAAAAAAAGTATTTTAAAAAACCTGACTAATTTACAATGGTACAAGACTGTGTGTTTAACGGCTTTAATGAGGGAAAGAACTAAAATCCCATGAAGCATTGCGAACAGCATAATCGAATTAAAAATGAAGGAGAAATATACTCAATAAAAAATATTGATTACAAATATAAAATGTATATTTGAAATGAAATGATTATTTTAAATATAAAATATATGTATGTATGTAGCATTTTTTTCTATGTTGTGTTTATGTATGGCTGCTACCTTGTATTTTAATATGTTGTGTTTATGTATGGCTTCTACCTTAGCCAGATCTCCCTTGTAAAATAGATTTTTGATCTCAACGAGACTTCCTAGTAAAATAAAGGTAAATAATTATAATAATAATAATAATAATTAAAAAATTATATTTTAAGTGTGCTAATATGCATATGCATATTTTGAGACTGTATGGAGATGCGTCCCATTTGATCTGCCAGTCGTGGGTCTTTCATGCGGAGACTCTCCTCATGTGTTTGCATAAGGATCCTTTTAAAAGTTAATGACCAAACGTATCTTTATAAAAGTTCACGATGTTGATGAAACGATGCAGATGAAATATAACAGTGATACCATTAAATAAATATTTTTATCAGGTTAAATGTTGATTATTAGTCACTCAAACCTCTAACTCTCCAATTAACCATCGGTCTCGCGCATCCGCCATGTTTGTAGTTTTTAAACACTTTTTATTCGTGTTTGTAGTTCTGAACCTAATCCTCCTCCAAAGCGCAATGGGTTGTGTGGGTAATATTAGCAGAAAATAGTAAACCATCTGGGGACTTTTGGCATACTCTTTTCAACATACTATGCTTTGGGACACACTTATTAATCTCACATATGCTACTATTTAGGATGTAGCTATACTTGGATGTATAATCTTGGTGTGTCTCTCGAGTCAGACCTTAGTTTCAGTAGTCATGTCAAAGCAATAACTAAATCAGCATACTATCATCTGACAAATATTGCAAGAATGGTATGGTATATAAATCATTCAATGGGCAGGACCTCAATATATTGCAGATATGCTCACTGAATATAAACCTAACAGATCACTCAGATCATTAGGATCACATCAGCTAGAAACACCTAGGGTTCACTCTAAGCACTGTGAGTCTGCTTTTAGCTATTATTATTATTATTATTACATTCAAATCCAGACTCAGAACACTTCTGTTTAGCTGTGCATTTACTGAATGAGCACTGTGCCACTGTTCGTCCGACTGTTTTTACTGTATTTTATTTTTTATTCTAAACTGTTTTAATTATTCTTATTTCTTTTGATTATTTTCATTTCCTCTATGTAAAGCACTTTGAATTACACTTTGAATTTATTTATGTAAATAAACTTGCCTTGCCTTGCCTACTAGTATCCGAATTGGGACGCATAATTAATTTATCAGTCCTTCCAGAAAAACGCTGAGTTTTTTGTGATTGTTGCGGGCAAAAATCCTTGATTATGCTGCCAGTTTTCTTAAAAAATGCGATGGAATATGCGGCATTTTTATGCGATGAAATTGCGGGAACTTGCAAAACCTGCGGTTTGATGAAAAAGAGAAAATAAAGTGATCCCCCAACACCCTGTTCTCACTAGGCTCCTACCTTACTGTAAAGAGTCATTTCTTATTACTTCCTATGATAAGCAACATAACTACATCAGAAAGTGCTGGAATATCTTGTTATATTTCAGACCTTAATAAACACATCAAACTTACAAAACATTGATGAGTCAAACAAGTTCTGTAGCTTTACAAAAGGAATATGCTACAACTTCTGTAAAAATGAATAAAAGAAAATTAAAGTGTGCTCCTGTTTTACAGCTTTTCGATGATGTTCACGTCGGGTAATTACGTCACTTCATAACGTTCCCATGGCAACAGGGGGAAAACGGCTGCTCTCGTGTGAAGCAAACGCAACTTCTGCTAAGATTATGATATATGTATTTTTTGCAACAAAAAGTCGAGGATTATGAAATCATGCAAGCCAGCATATTTTGCACGGAAATCGGCAATATATGCGGCGAAAGTGCGGCGTATTTGAAAAAATGCCCCCGCATAAATATGCGGACTTTGGCTGATTATGCACTAAATCATGCGATCGCATAATCGCGTTTTTCTGGAGGGACTGATTTATCAGCAGATCATTCGCAGTGCTTCATGGGAGTGGGCGGAGCTAAAGAGCTCTTCAGGGGCACGTTCAAGTTCAAAACGGTGCGCAACGTTTTGCTACGGTTTCCGGGTTGAACGTCATGTTTCCTGGAAACCGCGTCCACCGGTGTGCAGGGTTCGAATTACAAAGTGGCTTTCGGGGGAGCCCTATTTTCCGATCCTCCCGGACCCTGACTGACTTTAACGCTTTTGGTGCATGTTCGGGCATTTAAAACAATAGCTTTACAGTAAACCTATTGTTTACTTAGTAAACCGTTTACTTCAAAACGCAAGCGTCAGTCAGTGTTGTCAGTGTTAGGGCAAACAGCTCTGTCCACGGTTCTGAATCAACCGCGCTTAGGCCTACATCATGCAAATCATGATAAAAACAGAATAACTCACATAGCAAGCGGTGGTTTCTGGCGCCCAAGTCTCGCTATCCTCGGTGCTGTCACTAGCAGCAACTTTTAGCGGCGGCGGCGGTAACACCGGCAAGCTAGTTGTAGCTGGTGTGCTGTCATCACTCCTCTTTGTTTGTTTTGTAAATCCAAATTGACTGAGGTTTGGCTGCTTTCTTTTTGACATTCTTATTAGTATCCACAGAGTGTTCCAAAAAACTAATTAGTATGTTTTGAACTTGAAGCTAAGCTAACATTCAAATACCAACTCAGTGAGAAGTTCAAGTGGTGACGTAAACGTAGTAATTTCAGTGCAGCGCCGCCACGCATGGATGGTCACAGCAGGAGACACAGCATTGCATTTATTAGTGGAGACAGATGTTCGGAAATAGTAATGTAATGAGCGAATAAACACGGACACATTTTTGATATCATCATTTTTTTCAGGAACCTTAATGTACAGAAAATCAAAATCTATATGCGACACAAAAAATGGACAGTGTTTTAGAGCTCCCCCTAAATGTCTCAAAGTAGGCTTTCAGGGGAGCCCAGGTCCTTTTCAGGGGAGCCGAGCTCCCCTTAGCTCCCCCGTAATTCGAACACTGCCGGTGTGCAACCAAGGGGGTAATCCATCGACCGGAAGTTGAAGCCGGCCGGGTGCCGCCATCTTGTAGCAGAACTTCACTTGCGTTAGCGTTTCCATTGACTCCCATTCATTTTGGCGTCACTTTGACAGCGAATAACTTTACATCTGGGGCGTTTAAAGACTCCATTTGTCCATTATATATTTCTAAAGAAACACGACAATGTATAAAAGGCTCCATTACTTTGTATCTTACGTTATGACCCCGTAGAAGCCGTTTTTGTAAAAATAGGCTAACGATTGCGTCATAACACGCGACTCTCCGGCGCACACTAGAGAAAATTACCGTATAGACAGAAGTAGAAACTCGCGCGCAATCGGGGGGACGTGGAGGCATAAAGTCAAGGGAGAAGCCCATAGAGAGTTGTAAAGTTGCTCCTGCTGCGAGCTCATGGACAGCTAATACTCACGATCTCCGGCTCTGCAAGTTTCGGAAGGGAATGATTCAGATTCCTCTTGGCACCGCTACTAGAAGATTTGCGTCTGTCAGACAGGTTGCTCACGTCATCAAGCTTAGTTTGAGTCGGTTTGAGTCTGCGCGTCAGGAACGGAAGTGCTCAGAAATCGCTAAAAATGGGCTTCAACTGTCTCAACTGAGTTCCAATGAGATGGCTCTGTCCATTTCTTATACTGTCTATGTGTGCAAAAGGGTTTGAGATGCGTTTTCTCCTTCTTTTACTGTCTATGGTTTTCTCTTGTTTGGTGGGTGTGTCAGAACTGCAGTCCAATCAGCAGCAACATG
The DNA here is from genome assembly GCF_029890125.1 of Rhinichthys klamathensis goyatoka. NCBI lineage: Eukaryota > Metazoa > Chordata > Actinopteri > Cypriniformes > Leuciscidae > Rhinichthys > Rhinichthys klamathensis. The sequence continues at coordinate 993,683 of NW_026606726.1, read as the reverse complement.
TATATAACGCACGCCGTATTAAAGTAAACTCGCACAATGGGTTCAAGGAAAGTTATTTACAAATGTGTTCGATGCAGCTCAGTATACGCAACAACTGAGGATATTAGAAGACATGTTTGTCGTAAGTTTTATGGTAAAAATATAGGATATCAACATAATGATGTAGTTGTTTATATTTTTAGCTTCATTGCAAGTGTATGACATTTATAGAAATAAACAATGGTAATTAAGTGCTTTTCCTAAAAATGAGAAAGAAAATACAGGGTATTAAAACAGTATGAACTACAAATAAAGTCAATATGTGAGGATAAATAGATGTGCTTTAGTCTGAATTAGGTAGGCTAAGATGTGTGCTTCCATTTCAGTTTCCACAAATCTCTTCACTCGACTGGGATGCTCTCTTGTGTTCTGGGCGGCAAGTGCAGTAACTGTAACATCGGGCATATTTTGTAGTATTAAACACATATTTATACCGACTTCATCAGGCTCCGAAAATTCTTCACAAAGAACACAAAGAATGGCCTTTCTCAGCTGCCGTAGTTTCTGTTTAAAAAACGTTCTGCAACGTTTTGTCGGCGCTGAACGCAGCCCTGGTGTTTTTTCGCTAGTCTTGACTCTCTGATTGGTGAAATGTCCTGCACAGCATCATGGGTAATGTAGTTTTCCCACCACTAATTCCCGCTGTTAAACATGATTATTTTAGAAATACGTTGAAATAATGCGAGCTGACGGCTTCAACAGAAGGAAATACTGTTGATAAACACAACCTCACAATAGGGCTGTCTTTAAAGGTTTATACTATATAATTATTACTTCTGGAACCCGACTGTTGCACTCCATTGCTATTGCTTATTTTAGTGCATAATTCTCAGAGTTTGTGCTACGGACATCAATGATACTCTGGATTCTCTGTTTCTGCTTTCCTTGAGACTCCCGCTACTTGCATGCTAATGGTGAGCTTCATGAAGACTTCGAAGAGGGTGCATGTGTTGCTCGGGCACCTGCTCTCTCCCACCAATATCCTTTCTGGTAAGTGATGCCGCAAAGGTCGTCATGGTTACGACCAGCCTATCTTTAGCCAGATAACATTTGAATGTTTGCAAACGATGAATGCAGAGCAACTTCTACAAAAGTCCGCTGCATTTTTGATGAGTCTGATGTCACTTTTGATGCTTGATGCTTGCAACTCTTTTGTAAATAATAAAGATTCATTAATAATAGAAATTCACAGCATTTGGTCACTGGATTCACAGAAATCATGTCACTCAAGAAGGGTTTTCTCAACATTGCAACACTGCAAATAGGGCCTAAAACTTACTTTTTGACACATCTGCCATAAATAATTTTTACCAGCCATGAAACATAAATGAATCCTTATTAAAGTTACAAAAGTTATTCAGTCAAGAACAGTGAGTGATTTTTTTGTTTGTCTTTTGTTGTTTGATTAACATTAAAAACACAGACAGCAGCAGGAATATTAGGCTACTGTCACTTTAAGAGCGAATGCACAGATCCAATATACAGGTGAAACTCAAAAAATTAGAATGTCGTGCAAAAGTTCATTTATTTCAGTAATTCAACTTAAAAGGTGAAACTAATATATTATATAGACTCATTACATGCAAAGTGAGATATTTCAAGCCTTTATTTGTTATAATTGTGATGATTATGCAAGCTGTAAGCCATAATCATCACACTTATAACAAATAAAGGCTTGAAATATCCCACTTTGCATGTAATGAGTCTATATAATATATTAGTTTCACCTTTTAAGTTGAATTACTGAATTAAATTAACTTTATTTATTGCACGATATTCAAATTTTTTCGAGTTTCACCTGTATAGTTGACCTGAGATAACCTCTGAGATTTTAAAGGGGCATTTACACGACACCGTTAAAGACTAAAGAAGGAAAACTTTTCATACGTTTTGGACATTCATGTACACAACAAGTGTTTTAGGCGCTTGAAAACGCAGACACGGTTTCCCCGCGCAGGTTAATGATTCCGTTATTGTTCCGGTGTAAACTACAAAAACACTATTTTGTGAAAACGGTGACGTCATGTGCATGAGTATTACGTTTTCAGTCTACAGATGCTTGGTTTTTCTTTACATCGCCATCTACTGGCCTGGCATGAATAACACCGCGTTTTAGTCGTTTTCGCGAATCCGTGTGAACGGGGATCGTTCTGTAGCCTACAAGAAAAACCCAAAGGGAAAACTTTCTATCGTTGTCCTGTAAACGTACCCTCAAGTTAATAAGTTCACTTATGGGCCCTATTTTAACGATCTGAAACGCAAGTGTCAAAACGCAAAGCGCAAGTAACTTTGTGGGCGGATCCCGGCACTGTTGCTATTTTACCGGCGGGATAAATGACTCTTGCGCCTGGCGCAAATCTAAAAGGGGTTGGTCTGAAGTAGCTTCATTATTCATAGGTGTGGTTTGGGCGTAACGTGAAATAAACCAATCAGAGCGTCATCCAACACACCCTTTAAGAGCAGGAGCGCTTGTTGCATGGCGGATTGCTATTATTATGGTGGATTCACCAGGCGCGCGCCAGGAGCGGTTCACAGCCGAGGAGACCGACGTTCTTGTCAGGGCCGTGAAAGACAGAGAAGTGACGTTGTATGGGGACGGGAGAAACCCACCCAAATCAGCGTCGGTTAAACAGGCGTGGGAGGAAAGAAACTAAATTTTTTACATCTTCATGAACACCACAATGATTTCCCTCATGTGTTAATATTTTTCCTTGTTATAATGTATGATTTGCAAAAATAAAAACTGCTGCATCTGTGTTGATGAGAGAATCAAAGTGTGTGCGCGTTGTGCTCCCGCTACATTATGGCCAAGCATGCGCGCTTAAAATAGCATTATGAACAACGAGCGACGCGCCACTGACTTTAGACTAGGTTTTTTCTGGTCAGTGGCACAATTGTTTTATAGAACAGCACAATAGCATGAGGGAAAGTTTGCGCCGGAACACGCCTCCTTTTTGCGGGTCTCCCGGGGAACGCAAGTGTATTTCTTAGTTAACCGACGTGCGTCTGTGGAGGGAAAAGTCCGCTTTGCGCGGGTGCAAAATAGGAATGATACATGCGTCAGTGTACAAAGTCATTTGCGCCGGGTGCAAGATAGGGCCCATTGTGTTCAATCAATATGATAAACAAGTTAGGTGAAAAGTAATCTAAAACTAATCAAGGAGCCAAATTATATTACCTTGTGTGATGAACAACAAAACAAAATGGGACGTAATTTGAGATCAGTAACCGACTACGTAAGTAAAATACACTGATTATCCCATTCTGACACATATTTTAAGCATCTGTGAAACACTGGTCCAAGGGTTTGTGGATAATTTACAACTACATACAACAATTTTTAAAGCTGTTTTTTCATCTGAGGAAGCATTAGCTTGAAGATTATCTCACACATGCCTCATATTGTTCCCTATAAATGTTTTTTTTTTTATGCTTTATTTTTATGCAATGCTTTTTATTGTCAAACAGTGATCAAGTCTCAGAAATCTCATTTATTCAAACAACAGAAATCTGCTCAAGTGTGTTTGGAAATATAAATGTATAATGCCCTGAGATCTCCATCTAGTTTTAATAATTGAAGTGCATATATTGTGTTGGGAGGTAATTCAGCTGTGCATTCTGCATTAAAGATATTCTCATTTAGATTTTACTTTATTATCAAAGTGTCGGATAGTAATTGAACGGATTGTGAATGTATAAATATTTAATATCCTTCTTTCCAATTTTGCAGTGCAAACGGAGGCATTTGCACCCAGAAAGCGCTATATTAATTTTTTAGTTGCTTGAATAATGAAGGAAAGGCTGTTTGGGGCGGTGCAACTCTGACAAACTCATTTAAAATGAACTTAAGGCTCAGGTCTTTGAAGACATCAGATATTTATCTCTGCGTAGTCCTTAGGACAGCAGGGTCGTTCTTTTGAATCATAAAATCTTGCACGCGATGTGCTGTTTTAGATGCATGGTTTATCTTTTCTGGTATTTCATGCACTTTGAACTCATCTGAAGCATGTCAGACTGTGATATTACATTAGTGCTGGTTACTGTCGCATTGCTGGGAATAGCCGAATTAAAACTTCACACTTCCGACATCAATACACATCAAGGTCATGTGTACAACACAAGGGGGCGCCATATCAAAACTAGAACATTTTATGTTCTTATGCCAACTACTGTGAGAACAAGTCCTGATTGCAAAATGTTCACTTTAAAAACAGTCAAAAATAAAATATCTGTATTGTATTTTTTAAACTTCTGCCATCTTTGAAATGACGTCAATGGACGCTCTTGCTGAGATTGAGGCCCACACATGCTTGATTACATCAGCATAAAGGCAGAGAATGATGATATAATAATAATAATAATGATAATTAGATTTAAAAAAACTTTGTCAAGACAAACTTTGATGTTGGGCTTGAAGGTTTTCAGTTTGAAGTAGTTTAAAGTTTGACATTTTAGAAGGCAATATAAACCTAGTTATTTTAGCATGTTGCTAACATGATTTAGCACATTGCTAGCATGTTTCTAGCATTAGCTAGCACGTTTCTAGCATTAGCTAGCACGTTTCTAGCATTAGCTAGCACATTGCTAACATGGACTTTTGCATTGTTAACATGTTTTAGCATGTTGCTAGCATGAATTAGCAAATTTGTAGCATGTTTCTAGAGTGAATTAGCACATTGTTAGCATTTGTTTTAACATATTGCAAGCATGATTTAACATGTTGCCAGCATGATTTAACATGTTGCCAGCATGTTTGAATATATTATTAACAGTTTCTAGCATACATTAACTCATTGCTAGCATTTTTGTATCATCAGTTAGCATATACCATGTATTAGCATGTTGCTAGCCTTATTTAACACATTGCTTGCAATTTTCTAACATGAACTTGCACATTGCTAGCATGAATTAGAACATTGCTAACATTTTTGCTTGCATGAATTATTAAATTGCTAACATGTTTCTAGCACGAATCAACACATTGCTAGTATGTTTTAGCATTTTGTTAGCATAAATTAGCATTTTTCTAACATGTTTATAACATGAATTAGCACATTGCTAGCATGTATTAATATTTTGTTAGCATGATTTAGCATTTTGCTAACATGTTTATAACATGATTTGCTAGAATGTTTTAAAGTCCCCCTGTTGTCAATAATTATATCCCTTAAAACTCATCTTTGATCACCAAAATCACAACTTTAAACGTTTTTTCCTTGAAAAAAAACATGGTGTGTCTTAAAGCATATTAAAAACACCACATAGACACATAAACAACATTAAAAGCTTGATTTTCACCACAGGGGGACTTTAACACATGGCTAGGCTACTATGTTTTAGATTGTTGTGCAATCTCGTAATAATAGTCTATGGGAATTTGGGATTTTTCGGAAGTCCGATACAGAATTTCGCAAAGTCAGATCAGTCAGAAAAGATAAAGCACACAAAGTCAGACCAGTCTGAAGGTCTGAGCCAAGTTGTAGCTTGAAAGCCCTAGAGGTTAGAGTCAGAAACTACAGTCTCAGTTGAAGAATAAGAAGCTTAAATAGCATTTCTCAAGCCAACATAATAATAGCTAGTCGTGTTGTGATTCATGTCGTCCTTGAAATGATCTTCGTTTGACTTTGAATGATCAATTCCTCTCTGTTTTTCAGCTTGAGAAGCAGATCTGATGTGCTCTCAGTGTTAAGCATCATGCATCAGGCCTCCTGCGGTCAGTAATATGTGCCGTGTGATCGTCCTGAGCCCACACATCGTCTCTTTCTCTGCCTCTGTCTGTCAGGTTTTCTTCCCCGCAGGCGTCCACACTTGATGGCCTTTATGAAAATATCATAAATTCAATCAGGGCCTGCAAATTTCATGAGCCGTCCATCTTCCTCCTGAATTTCTTAACGGGGTGTCAAAACAATCTGCCGCGTGACGTCTGACAGTTCGTACGGCGAGGAGAGAAGCGTCTGGAAGCCTCTCGCTCCGTCTCCCCTGCACTCCCACCTGCGTGGAAATTTGAATTTCATATCAGGGAAATATTGAGATACATGCAGACAATATGGTGAGGCGATACGTTCTGTCTGTCAGGAACTGACTAGTGCTGGTCATTCAACAACAAATGTGCCTTATACAATACTGTGTATAAATATAATATACTGTGTGTGTATATATATATATGTATAGGCTATATATAAACATATTGCATGCATGACAATTAGTGACAGAAACCTATACAGTGTCAGATGAAAATACCATAGTAATTTGATCTTTACCATAGTACTATTTAATTGCATTATTCATATACAGGTGAAACTCGAAAAATTAGAATATGGTGCAAAAGTTCATTTATTTCAGTAATTCAACTTAAAAGGTGAAACTAATATATTATATAGACTCATTACATGCAAAGTGAGATATTTCAAGCCTTTATTTGTTATAATTGTGATGATTATGGCGTACAGCTTATGAAAACCTTTTCACAATATTCTAAATTTCATAAGCTGTAATCCATAATCATCACAATTATAACAAATAAAGGCTTGAAATATCTCACTTTGCATGTAATGAGTCTATATAATATATTAGTTTCACCTTTTAAGTTGAATTACTGAAATAAATTAACTTTTGCACGATATTCTAATTTTTCGCCTACATATTTTTTTTTACTTTAATATTTTTTTTGTGTGGTAAACGTTTCGACGTAACAACGCCCTTCAGCCGTGATTTATTCACGATACAGCACAGCCTCTCGTACTTATTGCTTAAATAAAAAACAAAAACAGTAATTGTGACTTTCTATCTCACAATTCTGAGAAAAGAAGTCAGAAATATAAAGTTATAAGGTCAGTATTTCTAATTATAAAGTGGCAATTGCGATAGTCGCAATTGCGACTTTATTTCTTACAATTGTGACTTTATTTCTAACAATTGTGACTTTATTTATTACAATTGCGACTATTTCTTACAATTGTGACTTTATTTCTCACAATTGTGACTTTATTTATTACAATTGTGACTTTATTTCTTACAATTGTGACTTTATTTCTTACAATTGCGACTATTTCTTACAATTCTGACTTTATTTCTCACAATTGTGACTTTATTTCTCACAATTGTGACTTTATTTCTCTCAATTTTGACTTTATTTCTTACAATTGTGACTTTATTTATTACAATTGTGACTTTATTTCTCTCAATTATGACTTTATTTCTTACAATTGTGACTTTATTTATTACAATTGCGACTTTATTTCTTACAATTGTGAATTGATTTCTCTCAATTATGACTTTATTTCTTACAATTGTGACTTTATTTATTACAATTGCGACTTTATTTCTTACAATTGTGAATTGATTTCTCTCAATTATGACTTTATTTCTTACAATTGTGACTATTTCTCTCAATTATGACTTTATTTCTCACAATTGTGACTATTTCTCTCAATTATGACTTTATTTCTTACAATTGTGACTTTATTTCTCTCAATTATGACTTTATTTATTACAATTGTGACTTTATTTATTACAATTGCGACTATTTCTTACAATTCTGACTTTATTTCTCGCAATTGCGACTTTATTTCTTACAATTGTGACTTTATTTATTACAATTGCGACTATTTTTTACAATTCTGACTTTATTTCTCGCAATTGCGACTTTATTTCTCACAATTCTGACTTTATTTCTCGCAATTCTGACTTTATTTCTCGCAATTGCGACTTTATTTCTTACAATTGTGACTTTATTTCTCACAATTGTGACTTTATTTATTACAATTGTGACTTTATTTCTCGCAATTGCAACTTTATTTCTTACAATTGTGACTATTTCTCGCAATTGTGACTATTTCTCGCAATTGTGACTTTATTTATTACAATTGTGACTTTATTTATTACAATTGTGACTTTATTTCTCGCAATTGCAACTTTATTTCTTAAAATTGTGACTTTATTTCTCGCAATTGTGACTTTATTTCTCACAATTGTGACTTTATTTCTTACAATTGTGACTTTATTTCTCGCAATTGCGACTTTATTTCTCACAATTCAGATTTTTTCTCGCCATTGCGACTTTATTTCTCACAATTCAGATTTTTTTCTCGCCATTGCGACTTTATTTCTCGCAATTGCGTTTTCAGTTTTGTGGGATAAAAGTCAGAATTGTGGGATAAAAATTGTCGCAGTTATCATTTTTATCTTTTATTCAGTGGCGGAAACAAGCTTCCATAGTGATCGTAGTCGATTCCAATGATTTCTTTTTCCTCTCTTTTTCTTCAAAGACACATAAGATTAGTGGAGAAACATCTGGAGGGGGTTCAGAGTTAGGAAGGGTCCTCTGCGCCCAACACTCTCTTCAGCTCCGCCAAATGAACCCATTAATATTTTAGATTAATGCAAATACCCACAAAAATGAAGAATAATTGCCTAAAATCAAAATTCAATTAATGTTTAACACAGACGAATCATCTCTGTACAATCCAGGAGGGAAATACTGTAACCTCTGAGGAGCTTTTCAATAAACCTGCGCTGATAACATCTCAGATGGGACAAGAAACTTTGTATAAGTGATAATATGGTGCTATAAATGATCTGAACTCTCTAAAGAAGGATTATCATTTCAGTCAGACATCAAAAAATATGGTCACGTCTCTAAAAT
>NW_026606726.1:957500-980000 GCF_029890125.1 Rhinichthys klamathensis goyatoka | reverse complement strand
ATTCTCACCAAGGAGAATAACTATAACGGTAAAGATGTAGTTCTAAAAATTGTTCTAAGAATAGCACATTCCACATCACAATCGGCACAAAGAAATGAAATGATTGGAATCACTTTGGAACGATTTCCCTCCAGCTAATCAACGAGAAAAACATTTACATTCTTGCTCGAGCATTTAAAGTAGTATGAAAAAAATACCGTGGAAGCAAATGGGGTCCATCAACTGTCTGATCACAAAAATTGTTAAAAATATCTTCTTTTGTGTTCCGCATTAGAAATTCATACAGGTTTTGAAACAACTTGAGGTAAGTAAACGATGACAGAATTTTCATTTGTTCACACCAACAACTATAACTATAACGATAATAGCCTATATTAGCGTCCACACCAGCGGAGGATCTCGTTCTGTTTACTCAAAGCTGGTGCTTGTCTGTCACTTTAAATGCACGAGCTCCAGCTGGATGGATTCTGATTGGCTGTCAATCGGTCTGGGGTGCGTTTCTCAAAGCCAACCATGGTCGCAAGTTCCATCATAGTTATCATAACTTATCAATAGAGTCAGTGGCGCCTCCAGAAATTTTTCATAGGGGTGGCCAGATGGGGCCACTTAAAATCTTGGGGTGGCACACCAAAACTATAAACCATAATTTCAGAATTTTATTCTACTGTTGTAGTAAACCGGCCTGTAGAAAACTATCAGAAAGACTTAAGGAAACTCCTACTGATATACTTTGGTTTATTGTGTTATATTTAATGTTAGCTTACTAATAATATTAGTAGGGCCCTACTAATATATATTATATATAATGATATATATTATATAGCAACATATATATATATATATATATGGGCCCTCGCCCCACGGCAAATTTCCAGATACTTACATAATTGTGAGGAATTTAATCCTTTTTAAGTTATTATTTTGCAGTGTAAGATTACAGTTAACACCTTTAAATATTCCATAAATGTACTATGATTTTTTAATAAACTTAATGAGTGTATAAATCAGCAGCAAAAAGTAATTCTTGAAAAAATCTGCACAGTAATTTTATAAAAATCTAAATATGTTAATAAAAACAAATTACTATTAGTTCTCTTATAAAATTAAATCAGGCAATCATACATTTCACAATTTTATAATTATATATTAATGTCAAAAATTCAGAAGTGCATATAACCTACACTACAAAGAAATAATATACAATTAAATTATGCTTATTTTAAATGCATCGAGCAGGCTAGGTATAACAAAATATATTGGCTTTTAATAATATTTCAGTGCTCAAACCCATGATAACATGAAAAACAGAGCGCACACAGCGTGTATGCGCATCGCGGGTGCAGAATGATGTGCTCAAAGCAACATGGTGACTCTGTGTGTGCAGCGCTGCGCTGCATAAGTGCGCATTTAAAAGTTCACGTCATAAAGCGAAGAAATGTCGAGCGCACAAATCCTAGTGCGATTTGTTCCTTTGTTTCAGTTTTATATTCCAGTTATTGTGCGTTTGATGTCGATTCATAGTCCCTGTGATGTGTGTGTGATGATCTAGCAAGCACGGTAGTGAGTCGTTTAAAAACAACAACAAACTCCAACAAAATAAAGTAATTTTATGCAAATCTACAGCCTTTTATCTACAGATCATGCATTATAATGTGAATATATCATATTGGAGAGAGTTTTACCGTGCATCCAAGAGGCGCGCGCGCTGTTTGAATATGAATGGAGAATGATTGACAGCCGCAGAGGAGGGGAAACGAGTTTCCGTATACTTTAATGATGTAAATAGACTTCTGTCCCTCACATTAAGCTATGGAATGACTTCAGATGACTTTGTCACCCAATCTGACGTAAAAAAAAAGAAAAGCGGGAGGCGCGCTGTTTGTATCCCTGCTTGTCAAAACGTGGCAAAGACACATCAAAAAGCTGCTGTCACAGAATACTGTAACCATTTGGCACTTAAAAAGCACGTCACGACACATAATGCCCCGTCTTCTTTTACTAAAGAATATTTTTGACTTATTTATGAAATGCATAACTGATGCTACTAAATTTTATTCTGGCCATTGGGGTGGCCAGTGGGGTGGCCAGGAGTCGGCCAGGGGTGGCCACCCCCTGGTGGCGCCATTGAATAGAGTTAAATGGAAATTGCGACCATATTTGGCCAACAATGCTTTTGGGAAACTCACGCACCCCTGAAAGAGATTCCAGCTATATCGTTTCCACAATACAGATTCCACAATACAGTTATTGTGATAATTGTGGTGTGGACTTTGCCATTCTTTTATATTTAAAACCATTTTTAGTAGGCCTATACTAGATCTTTATCGTTATCGTTATAGTTATCATCCTTGGTGTGAACGGTCCTTAAGAACTATTTTTAAAACAGGTGAAACTCGAAAAATTAGAATATGGTGCAAAAGTTCATTTATTTCAGTAATTCAACTTAAAAGGTGAAACTAATATATTATATAGACTCATTACATGCAAAGTGAGATATTTCAAGCCTTTATTTGTTATCATTTTGATGATAATGGATTACATCTTATGAAAACCTTTTCACAATATTCTAATTTTGAATTTGGGGCTTTCATAAGCTGTAAGTCATCAAAATTATAACAAATAAAGGCTTGAAATATCTCACTTTGCATGTAATGAGTCTATATAATATATTAGTTTCACCTTTTAAGTTGAATTACTGAAATAAATGAACTTTTGCACCATATTCTAATTTTTTCCGAGTTTCACATAGGCCCTATCTGTCAGGGTTCTGTCACTTCTGTCTAGTCTATTTCTTGGTTTTGTGACAGAGCCCTGACACACCTGTTTTATCTTGTCTGTGCCTTGTTTCATGTGCTTTCGTGTCTTGTGCTGTGTAGCACACAGCTTGTGTTTTACACTAGCTGTGTGCTTTCATGTTGTCATGTTTTGTGTGAACACGTGGCTTATGAGTGTTTTCATTAGCTGTGTGTTCATGTCTCGTTTTGTGTGAGCACATGGCTGGTGATTTGGTTTTACTGGCCATGTGCTTGTGTTCAAGTCACGTTTTGTGTGAGCAGATGGCTTCTCATGTATGTTTCCTTGTGCCATGTGCTCTCCTGTTGATTGTCTAGCCCCTCCCATCTTGTTACCTGATTATTGATTTGTTTGCCCCACCTGTCCTCCCTCATTACCTCCTTTGTTTGGTCTCCCTATTTATTCTCGCTGTGTTTGCAGTCCTGTGCTGTTTCGTTGTTGTATGTACCTGGTGTGTTACCCCTTGTGTCAAGTCAGCCAAGTCATTTGTTTTCCCCTACGGGGTAGTTTTGTTTGTATTTTTGTTTTGTTATTATCATTAAAGAACCCATCATCTCTGCACCTGAGTCCTCGCTCCTTTCACCTCCACCACACCTGACACTATAGCTGCGTCCCAATGTGCATACTATCCATCCTAAATAGTATGTGACATTAGTAATTTTCAATACTATTTAGGGCGTAGTATGCACATTGGGACGCAGCTTATCTCTATCATTTAGTTATCCTTCTGGGTGTGAACGGGCCTTAAGCACTTTCTTTAGAAATATGTAGTAGGACCTCACTTATAACTTTAATATGCGATACAAAAAAAACGTTGCAAAAAACAATTGAGGAGTAATATACAATATAGCACAATGCAGTACAACATAATACTCAGTTTAAATGTCACCAGGTAAAATGCTTGTCTAACTCTAAGAAAGCGATTAGTTCTATAACTTTAAGTAGTTTTTGTCACTGCTAAAACCAATGTATTATAAACTGATCTTAACGGTTGATTCATTCAGATTACATTCATTCATTCATTCATTCATTCAGGTTACATATTAGTAACTAGTTACTGTAAAAAATGATCATGATTTTAACCGTAAAAGACTGTAAAAATGCTACAGTGCAAAACTGTTAACTGTTAATCAGTTTTCTTACTATACAGTAAATAACTGATAGATCTAACAGTACATTTAATGTAATTTTAGTTATAAAAATACAAAAATACAGTTTTTGAAAGTGAAAAAGAACAACTCTTTGTATAATTTACAGTGAAAAACCGTAACTTGACATTCCCACAATTCCCTGCGTGACACTTCACATTTGATTTATTTTAATAACTATGTTTCTTCTTAGTTTTCTTAGTTCTTTTCTAATCAGTTATGTAGGCTACATTAGGGTTTTATGTTACATTTAATGTTGTGAAATTAATGTTTATTGCATTTTTAAAATTTCATGTGTGTTACCATGATGGTGTTTAATGTGTGTGCGAATAACAGGTTTTAATACCTTTTTTTTGGAAGAGCTGCTTGTGATGAGCTTTGATTGATCATGTGACTCTCATCACCGCTGTGATTGGTGGTTGTCAGCGTATTACAACGGTACAAAACCGATATTAAATGGGTTGGTAAATTAACATTGTATCAGAATATGAAAAATGGTTTATTACTGTAAATTTTAAGTTAAGTCTGTAAAACCAATAATGTTGATACCGTATTTTTGACGGTAAGTTCTGGTAACCACAGCTGCCAGTTTTTTTCCGTAAAAACAACTGGATTTTTTTTTTACAGTGTGTCTGTTCTTCCTATAAAATTGTTCTAAGAATAGATTTGACTTTGTTTTCCTCACCGGAACTTCTAAAACAACATTCAGATGCCATAAATACTACATTAACATAGCATTCGTGCCTGTCAATCATCATTATAACGCAAGGACATTAAAATTCTGCCACAAGTGTGTCTGCATGTGTTCAGCGACTAGAGTATAAAGTTACAAAATCTTTATCATAAACTAGCACTATAAGACACAGAATCATTTGAGGCATTATTAATCCATTAACCACAATTTCAGCGAATATCCTAAATTATCCAATAGCTGGTTTTAGTCAAGAACACAGTCCTGTTTTGAGTTCTATAGAAAATACTTTTCGGCTACAATTGTGAATTTCATCAGTTTCATGAATTTTTAATTTCAACTGTAAATTTCAACCTCAGTTATGTAACTGATATGAGTGCAGACAATAACCTTCCCTTTTTACCGGTATATTCATTACGACAAGCGCAACACCATTCAATTATACGCCTTCTGAACGGCTTAAACCAGCCTATAATCTCTTTATTTAAAATATTGTGTTTAACAAGATGTGTATCATGTTCGAAAACAGTCCAATGGTCTTTAACTTTACCAGCTGAACCTGTTGTATCAGTAACATCATTCACATTTTTGTGATGTCACACAACCCCCTTTGTTTATTTCAAGTGTTTGACTAACTACAGATTATATAACACATTTTTTCTCCAAGGGGTTTTGTAAACTTTACCACACATCAACTTAAAGCTGTAAAGTACACAGCAATACACATGCAGTTATGTGCTTGTTTTATTTTATTGTTTTTATTTTAGCATATACAGATGAGATGATAAAAGTGGATCTAGAAATAAGTTTAAACAGTCACATTGCATTAAAAATAACAGTCATAACCTCTATCTGCATTGAAACCCAGTTGATTTAAGACATTACGCAGTTTATGAGCTCCCTAATAAGACTATATAAGACTTGAAAATGTCACGAAAAATGAAAGAAAATTGTATTTTATTGCCAATATCTATTATTTATACATCATTTCTACGGACACCTGCTTGAAAACAATAAGGGTATACGTTAACATGTCAACGTTTTTTCGCATGCAGACAACAACGTTCACACAGATCTGCGAAAACGGCAAAAAATGCTGTATTCTGCTGCCAGGCCAGTAGATGGCGATATAATGTATAACTTTAGTAGTTGTACTGTACACTATAGCTATGTTTCCATCCACACGTTTTTATCCGAATTAAGTGATATCGAATGAAAAATGCCTTATGGAAACAGTCAAATTCGATTCAATTTCATGAATATCGACTCAAATTAAATGCGTTCGGTCTCATCGGATTTTATCTTGATCGATATACGGCTTATGCGATAAACGGTGATGGAAAAGTTATTTGCCGAATAAATAATGAATTGCGATTAAGTTTTAGGTCCTTTTATGGTTGCAACACGCCACAAAACATAGAAGAAGTTTTAGTTCATTTCCGCCCAGTATTTCCGCTCTGTTTGCGCACACATGGCGGGTGTCAACAAAGACAGATGTAAGTGGACAAAGCAAAAAAATGCTTCAACCAAAGGGTTTCCATGAGGTGTCTGAACCACGATCTCCCAGAACTGATGGAGCGCTGTCGTTCCCACACCGCAGCTTGTTATTATATATAGCTTGTTATTACATGGCTTGGTTGAATTCTAATGTAGAATGCGGTCTGTTATTTCTTGATAACAGACGTTGCTAAGTATAACCTTTGGTATAACACACCGTTGCTAAGTATAACACACCGTTGCCATGAAAAACAGAGCGTTGCCATGGACGCAGTTCAGAGACGGAACGGACTATTTTCTTTAGCGGAAGCAATACAATCGTTTTTAATTCAATAAACTCCTTTTTAAATCAATATTTTGTGTCAAATTATTATTATTATTTATTTGGTAGGTAGCCATGTAATAAGCGGGATAATGTATAGCGAGGCGGTTGTTATAGCGAATATAGTCTCGCGTAGCCAGACCGTCAGACTGACGGCTGAAGGTCTGGAATTCATAGCAGCTTTCTTTGGCCAAGGCCCGCCCATAAGGCCGTTTGACCGACATGTAAAACAACCAATAACAGATCGTTTCGTTCAGCGTCACGTTTTGGTGCGTGGAAATGTCCCCACAACAACAGACCTGCGTGCAACAAGTCAGTCAGCATAGAAAATCAAAGAAGGAAAAGAAAACTTCAAGAGTCTATGCCGTGAACCGCGCATACTTTTGAGAATCCTACGTTTAGCTGATCTTGATAAATGCTCATTGTCACTCATGTAAACACAACAGTTTTTCTTCCGCAATCACACGTCTGCGCTTTGTTTCCCGGCGGACCGAAAACAAACGCGACACTCGCGCCCCCCGGAAATCAGATGACGACTTCGACATTCCTGAAGTGTTTCCAGTTAAGTGTACCAACGTTCCGTGGGCGTGACGTCTGAGGCTGAGACTATAGCAAATACAACCCCTAGGCTAACAACCACCTCGCTATACATTATCCCTTACACATGTCGCTATCAGCTGGCACATAAGCACTATTAGGCTACAACTTGTGCAATATTGATAATTTGTTGGTAGATGGCGCGATCCATTTTGTCTAGCAAAACTTTGTTCGCAAATGTTCGCTTGAATGGACCGCGATGCGATTCAGTGCAAAAATGAATGGAAACACCTTAAAATGTCTCAAATCAATACCAATTTGATCGCAAAATAGCATGTGACGTCATTACGCACAGGTTTTTATCCGCTTTAAAGCCGTTTGATGGAAATACACTTTCACCAGCTTTATTCGCATGAGGTTTTTTACCGAACTTCAGATAATTCGATTGGACAAGTGGATGGAAACATGGCTAGTGTGTAGCCTAGTGATAAATCCTGCCAGAGCTGGATTATCCGGTTTCACTGAGCAACAAGACCAGGAACACTCAAGTTTCTGCAATAACTTCATTCAGATGAGTCCTTTAGGCTACAATGGAATTCTTCTACACTATAACAAAATTTTTTGTGTCGCTCTCATTTCTGAAGTGAACAAACTTGACGTGAGGAAAGGGAATCAGCATAGCAACCGCTTTGGGCTGTATTGTGTTCTTACGTCGATATATTTTTTGGTGATAAAATGTTCTTGATGTCACGTTGTCTGTCAGGAGCTTCATATAGGCCTAGAACTTTTAATAAATTAAAACTAAATCCATCAAATTGAACCCCTAAATCTTCATTTTTGAATTGTAATTAAAATGCATGAATTAAGGAGCATGTACACATATACTTGATCACTATAAAGAAAACCTGTTAAACATGGAAGTATGCAATCAGTCAAGACGTTTTTTCCTTTTATAGAACCTTTTGTCAAAAAAGCGTTCTTTAGAATGGAGTCAAGAACACTAGAGTTCTAAATAGAACCATTGAAGCTTTTTTCTAAGAGTGAAATCTGTTCATCATGAATGAAGACAGAGGGGTTCGGTGGCTTTCACAGTCATTACTGCACAAAAGAAGAGCCATTCATTGATAAAACTAGAGATAAAACCAGAGAAAAGACATTAAAATACAGGCTCATTGATCCCAGCATTTCTAATGACTTATTTCACACATTGCCTGTGTTTTTATTTTAAAATCTTTCATATGGGCACACATATATTTTGTAAAATGATCATCATGATGGAATAGTTATTGAACCGTTGTCCATTGCACTGGCCCTTTAAATGTAGTTGCTATATGTGCACAGTAAGAACAAAAAGTGATCAAATGCATTAACTAATTTGAAACCAAGCAGATCCTTTTAATGAGCCTCTGAGGCATGGATATTTGGATAGCCATTTGATCTTCAAGAATGCACACATGCATTATTTTAAACATTGAGCAACACATCAGCTAACCTTAAACATACTTGAGCTGTGACAAACATTTCAGACGAGACCAATCCGTTTCGTTCAGGTAAAAAATGATGTATTGTAATAAATGGCCCTTTTACACAGCCAAAGGCTCACCTCTTAAGAGGGACAGTTCACCCAAAAATTAAAATCATGTCATAATTTACTTATTTACTTACACCAGGGGTGTTTTTCTAATGCCGTACAGCCTTCTCTCATTTATGGACCACAAAAGTATAATTTTTTCCCCCTAAAATTCCTGTTCGAGCGCATCTATATAAATGCAGTGAATAGCGACCAGCATCAAGCTTTTTAAAAAAGACACAAAAGTATCACAGATTGATCCCATGCATCATCAACGAATTGGTCTCGTCTGAAATGTTTGTCACAGCTCAAGTATGTATGTTCAAGGTTAGCTGATGTGTTGCTCAATGTTTAAATCATGCATGCGTGCATTCTTGAAGATCCAAAATCATGTGCATCTATACAAGCTCATTAAAAGGATCCGCTCATTTGCATTTGGTTTCAAATTAGTTAATGCATTTGATCTTGATCACTTTTTATTCTTACTGTGCACATTTAACATGCAACTTAATTTAAAGGGCGAGTGCAATGGACAGCGGTTCAATAGAACAACTATTCCATCATTTTACAAATCATTTGCATGCACATTTTTTAAATAAAAACACAGGCAATGTGTGAAATAAGCCATTTAGAAATGCTGGGATCAATTCATTTCTTTTTTATCTCTGGTTTTATCGATGCATGGCTCTTCTTTTGTGCAGTAATGACTGTGAGAGCACCAGAAGCCTCTTCTCATTCAGGATGATTGTCTTCACTGATGTAATGGGGCGACCCAGCCCTGAAACTGAAACCAGGCTCAAGAAGGAAGTCAACAGGGCGAATCACACACTGACATCTCACTTTAAAATCACAAGTAAAAATACATCAATTAGATAATGGAAATAAAGCTCATTTACATCCCTTACTATTATTCTAGTATGTTTTGTAATCAAAATATTAAATTATACAGATATTTTAGTATAATTCTGTCTTTTAAGATAATTCTATTAGGGTAATTGGGGCATGTTGTCACAAAAGGTAAATGTAGATCATGGGCAATAACACTGTGTTTAATAGCTTATTTATAGGTTTTAAGGTATGTGTCTATACAGAAATTGGCCTTGAAGGATAAACTACACATAAGTTTGACTACCAGCCCTGTTTTCTGTTGATTCTGAGGTGAAAAAGACAGTATATTCACTCTGAAAGCAAATTTGCACATCATTCCCCATATGTTCCTCTGGGATACTCTGGAGGGTTTGTGTAAAAGTGATATTTACCTCGTCTTGAAGATCTTTCTGCTCACCTGCAAAAAGAGAAATCCTCCCGATGTGTGTCTTTTATCCAGCATTTTCACTCAAATATGTTGCAGATAAATAGCCCAATTTGGCTGAACAAAGAAAAAGGCTTGATGCTCACAGTCCAAAAGGATGGATTTCCGAACTAAAATATTTATTACAAAAAAAGTAGTTAGAATAGCAGCCTATACAAAATCTTTTTTTTTTTTTTTAAATCTCAAGTAAATAAAGGATTGAGAAGATATTAAGTGAATTATTAAGTGGTGTCAACTCAAATGACATTGGCTGAAATAGTTAATTATTTCACACACAAAATTAGCCTTTAATTTAGCTGCTAAATGTTCCTTGGAAAAAATGAGTCTCTCCCTTCGTTCACAGAAGGACAAAGGGAAAATACCAGAGGATTGTAATATACAAAAAAACAAAACAAATATAGCCTACCACAAATACACCACAATTTCTACTCCTCAGCCTGACCGTTGTTGTTATTTTGTTGTTGTGATATTAAATTATTTTGTCTTTTTCCTCCTTGATGTGTAGTACTAAAAAGGAAAAGCTGTTTAAAAAATAAAGTACGAAAAAGCATTTTTTGAAGCCTTTTTTTCTGGGTGCAAAATAATGACACACACCTGCTGTTGACATTCGTACAGCGTTCCGCTCATATTTTCATACGAGTCGCCATAGAAACGCCAATGAGAGGACGACTGAAAGTTTCGACCTAAATTCCGGAAGTTTCATGCGACAGAATCTCCATATATGAATAATTGTGGGCGGAGCCACGACTACAGGTTGTATAAGAACTGCAGGTTGAAAGTGAATCATGCAATTGACACCAGGAGCAGATCTGAGGAGGGAGACCGTGGAAGGAGCATAACCTCGGGGTTTAAAGGTTTGAGTTTTTCTCGTAGTTATTTATTAGGTTTAGAATATTTCCCGTTGAAGTAAACATGGGGGTTTGAAAACACATATCGCCCTTTCAAAAAGTTTAGATGGCGTTCAAGCTATTGAAATACTAAAATCCCTAGTTGAAATACTAATTGTAATCTACACGTCTTTCCAGTTGTGTCCGGGTGTGTTTTGAACGGGTTTGTCTCTCTGGGAGTGGCGGGAGAGTTTTGGGAAAGCCTATATAATCCCTCTTTATAAGTTTAAAGGTTTATCTAGTAGGCAAACATTAAGCAAGAATGCAGTACAAATAAGTCTTGTTAATAATTTCTTCTTTTTCTTTAGAAGAGACGCCTAAAGACTCCTTCGACATGGCTTTCAACACCCTGACCTCTCGAGCCGTTCTCCTGTATGATGAGTGGATTAAGGAAGCTGGTGAGTCGTCATCATCATCATCATCATCATCATCAGTGCTACATTATTCTAAATGTCATAATCATTTGTTAACAAACAAGTGTTCATTATTTCAATGAGCTCATTGTTTCTGCCTTTAAATTATTACATTGTTTAAATTAATACTTTTTAGCTAACTGTGTACTTTTCTGAAATGCATAACTTCTCTCTAAATTGTAATGTGGACCTGCTTTGAAACGATGTGTATTATGAAAAGTGCTTTACAAATAAATGTGAATCCTCATCTTATCAGCATGACTGTGCCTGTAAGGTTTCTGTCTGGAAAATGACGTCTCTTGCATCACTTGTAGATCCACGGACTGGGAACTGGCTTCTCATGGCCTCCCCGTTCCCTCAAACCATCATCATCGCTGCCTACATCTACTTCGTGACATCACTGGGTCCCCGGCTAATGGAAAACCGCAAGCCCTTCGACCTCAAGCGTATCATGATCGTCTACAACTTCAGCATTGTGGCGTTTTCCCTCTACATGATTTATGAGGTTTGTGATTTTGTGCACCGTTGCATCATGCATGTTATCATTTCTAATGTTTGTTTGTATATTTGCGTTGCTCAATCTCTCTTCCCTCGTTGCAGTTTCTGATGTCTGGTTGGGCGAACGGCTACACCTATGGGTGTGACCTGGTCGATTATTCCAGTTCTCCTCAAGCTCTCCGGGTATGTGAATGGAGCACATTCCTCAGGTTGTGCGTTTGATACTTTCTGATGACGTGTGCAACAGTTTGTCATTTCTTTTTTTACCTCGTTTCCTTTTTTCTAGATGGCATGGACCTGCTGGCTGTACTATTTCTCCAAGTTCATTGAGATGCTTGACACTGTAAGTGTGTTTTCTTTTGCTTTCAAAACTGGTTATATATTTTACAGTGGACCATTAACGCTAAACTTCTTTCTTGTCTTCTTAGATTTTCTTTGTCCTGAGGAAAAAGAACAGCCAAGTTACTTTCCTTCACGTCTACCATCACTCCATCATGCCCTTCACATGGTGGTTCGGGGTCAAATTCTCCGCAGGTAAAGTGTTATACGATTGACGCTTAAAGGGACAGTTCACCCAAAAATGAAGTTAGTCATTTTCTCGCTCTCATGTCATTCCAAACCATAATAATGCAAAAGAAACGCCTTTTTAATTAGGTTTCTGTCCCTCCATTGAAAGTCCTAAAAGCTCATGTAGGCGTTGAATTGATGGGTATAATCCAAGTCTTATGAAGGGATATGATTGCGTCATATGCTGAACCGCTTTTAAACCAAACAGTATTTTGCTTTCTCAATTGGCAGATTACTTAGCTTTTTTCAAGCCAAAAACTCACTTAAATTTTTTTTTCTGAAAACAAGACAAATCTGACTTGTCTAGAGAATGTTTCTTAAGTAAGAAAAGCTTATTTCTTTTTTTTTTTTTTTTTTTTTTTTTTGCAGTGTATGACTTTTTTGGGGGGTTTAAGTTTTGATTACCTGGACTTTCAGTGGTGGGACCGAAACCTCTCAGGTTTCATTAAACGGGGTTTGTATAAGGTGCTTAAAGTTTTTGAAAAATAAGCCCTGGAAAACCACTGAAAACAGCCATATTTATTAACCTGTTAAGCTTCAAGCCCACTTTTGAAAAATCCCCAGAAATGACATACCCAAACTGAAACAGATACAGTTCATGAACCCTTTGCACTAAAAGCACAAGTATGATCTCATTTGAAAGCTGACACCTGGTTGTTTATTGTAAATGTAGAATTAATTATTGTCATAATGAAAAAAACAATTTTAAATAGCTTCAAAGTTTTGTAAAGTTATTAGAAATTTATTTTTATGAAACATCTTCATGAAAATAAAATTGAAGTTGGCCCTGGAGCAATCTAGAAATGCACTGCAGCTAAAGCCACATGTCTGACCATTTTATATTTAAAATCTGAAAATGATAAGTATAAAAAAATCTGTATTTAGTTAAATGTTTTTCAAGATCATGTCAAATTACTTTATTTTGATTAGACTCTATTAGCAAACTGATGTTTAGTCATCTTCTGAGTCATCTATTCAGTCTATTGTCTCTATTGTTTTGTGGTGCCCCATTCAGTCTCAGTCTCCCCTGCACACATTTACACCTCTCCAGACTGGTTATTATGGCTCTAAATATGCATTTCTTTTGTCTGCATTATAGCTACTAACGACTGGCTATTCACAGGCTATTCATAGGGTTTCAAACCCTAATTTCTTTTATCAAAGTTCTCACTAAATATTTGAAACTGGTATCAAATGCACTGAAACATTTCAGTAAGCATTCCTATTTAGAAAAAAATCATAAAACAATAACTGCTCGTGGCAGGTGCGCCTGGGCTCGCTAGCATGTTAGCTTAGCACACCATCAATACACGACCATTTATGAGATTAAAACCATGTTTGTGCTCCAAACTTACTATATAACGCAAGTCTAGTGTTTTAAATAATCTTCTGTGATCTAACTTGGCTTCAGATAAAAAAAAATCCGACAGAAAATGTATTATTTAGTGTTCTGAACGATGATGAAATCTATATCGATTAGCATTACATTATAAATATAATCTATTATTATGAAATACCTGGCATGGCTTGAAGAACACAGGTAACTCAAATATCATTGCAATCATGTTTATTGTCTTCAAAACATCGTTATCTGCATGTTACAGCGATCTCTGTCAGCTACTTTCTGTATCACTCAGTGACGTCCTGGAATGTCACATGACTATGGGTCTTCTTCATGATCCATATATGGACTTTTATTGGACATAATAGCGCCCCCATGCTATTGGTATGAATGGAAAACACAGCACATCTCAGTAAGAAGCGATCATTATGATTACATCGACGCATTTGGGTATAAATTCAATAAATATTATTCCTGTCTATAGAAATATGATGTGAATCTATGACAATATATCAATATTTCTCCACATCTGCACATTGTTGAGCTAAAAGCCCTCAGGGACGTTGTTTTGTGAATCGCTGTCATGACGACAGCACGGAGTGTTTTTTATGAATGGACCGGCTGACGCTCATAATTCATATTAAAGGTATCGACTCATTTTTTTCATTTCATAACTCCTGACACAAATTAAGACATAACTGTCACTATAAGTTTCTCAGAATACAATAGTGGTCAAATACTGAATCTTGAGTCTTATATCTTTTTAATGATGTATAGTTTGTCAAGGTATAACATTAAATCTGATAGTATATTTGAACTAAATAAAAAAAAAAACGCTTCAGTGCGCCGACGCTCTGGCAACGGTTAAGAGGTTTTAAGAGGTACTTGAAGACCATATATTTAAAATTAGTTACATTTTATTGATAAAACTATATTTTTACGCAAAATCAACTCCGCAACCCGTCTGATATACTAGATACAGTATGACCATGCGAAATGGCTCTCTGAGTGATATTGCTAATATAAATATCCAAGTATATGATCGCATTCATTCTTCGGGTCAATCATGCATTCATGAGAGGGAAAAAGTCAATTTGAATAATCAAAGTGATATCTTCGATAACTTTAACCATTGAAAGGATACTATGACACGGTCATTGCATGTGCTTTTTGCTTTTTTTTTTTTTTAAAACTAATAAAGATATTATAGTGAGATCTCTGATTATAGTCCTTGAAAACCAAAAAGTATCTGTACAAGCCATTCACACAAATTAATATAATCCCTCTACTTGCAGCCAAAAATTAAAACTCATTCTCACACATTTGCATGTTTTTGTGACTTGAGTCAGTCATATTGCATATTTAAGCGGCGCTCATTCACTTTTACCGTAATGTACAAGCTGCTTAATTTTGCTCTGAAGTCCTTTTATTTTTCGGCTTTAACGGACTCTGTTCATTTGTCTTTCGTAGGTGGTCTGGGAACTTTCCATGCCCTGCTGAACTGCATCGTCCATGTCATCATGTACTCCTACTACGCTCTTTCTGCCATGGGCCCGGCCTACCAGAAGTACCTGTGGTGGAAAAAGTACATGACCACCATCCAGCTGGTAAGTTAAGCTTCTCTCCCCATCACATGTCCTTTGTTGTCCAAATCCAGATTTTCACGTCTCTAACTTGAACATGTTCATACTAAAAGCCAAAAAAATTGATTTTTAATGGGGACTTTAACTAAAACAGATCTATTAAATTAAACTGAACTAAAATATAAATATGTGATGAATTTGCAACTAACTGAAATGATAAAAAAACTGAAAAAATATAATAAATACTATAATAGTACTAAATGTGTGTATATATAGCCTATATTATTTTATATAACACACACACACAAACACACAAAATAACATATATATATGTGTAATAATAATAATAATAATTAGAGTATATATATTATATATATTAAATATTTGTATGTCATTTGTTGTCCAAATCCAGATTTTCACGTCTCTAACTTGAACATGTTCATACTAAAAGCCAAAAATTTGATTTTTAACTAAAACAAATTTATTATTAAATGAAACTAAACTGAAATAAAATATAAATGTGGTGAATTTGCAACTAACTGAAAAAAACCCTGAAAAAATATTATAAATACTATAGTAATACTATAATAGTACTAAATGTGTGTGTGTGTATATCTAGCCTATAATATTGTATATCTCACACACGCACACACAAAATAACATGTGTGTGTATATACATGTATGTGTTATTATATTAGTATATAAAAAATTTGTATTATGTCCTTTGTTGTCCAAATCCAGCTTTTCATGTCTCTAACTTGACCATTGTGTTTGCATCAGGTTCAGTTTGTGCTAATCACGGCTCACATCGGCCAGTTCTTCTTCATGAAGGAATGTCCTTACCAGTTCCCCGTCTTCCTCTACGTCATCGGTCTCTATGGCCTGATCTTCCTGATCCTGTTCGTCCACTTCTACTATCACGCCTACACCAAGGGCAAGAGGCTTCCTAAAGTACTCCAGAACGGAAACTACCTTCTCAAAAAATCTGAGTGATCTCTTCCCTTGGCCAGCTAAACTTAGCTATAACCTGTTAAGTGGGAATATTCCTTTTATTTCATGCGTTCAAGTTCCACTCCCCTGTTTTATGTTAAAACTAATGTGGAAAACCGCCACCCTATCACTGGATTTAACACTTCCGAATTTGCACATTGGTGTTTTTTTTACTAGAGATTCTGTCCTCAATTTTGTTGTCTTCACTTAAGGCTTTGAAATGAGAATGGGGTGGGAAGTACAGTATTCGTTATAATGTCCTCCAATTTATCTGTAAATATTGAAATTCTCAGCTTTGGAATATGATTGAACTGCTTGGCCAAATATGAAGAGGTTATGAGAGCGAGGCTGATTTGAAGTTTGTTGCTAATAGGGTTTTTGAAGGCTGTGTTTTAGTTGTAACTGAATGAGCCCGATGCCCTTTGACCCTTGAGGAACGCTTGACTGATCTACCTGGAGGTGCTCGAACCTGGAAGTCTATTGGTTGCTGCAGATGTGACATCATCTGAAGTTATTTTGTTTATGCTGCGTGACTATTTATTCTTTATTTAATGCTGATTGTTTTCTTAATGTGATCTTTTAAAAAAAAAATATGAAATTGATCTGTAGGTATTACCTGTTATGCTTTTATATTCTACTGAGCTGAGGAAATGGGAAGACCAGAACAATATCAGAATTGTTTTTCCTTGTCTTTTTAAATCAATTTTGTGAAAGAAATTGAAGTGTTTTATATTATTGAAACAAAATAAATTATTTGTCACGATCTCTGTTTTCTTGCGATTTCATATACACTGTTTTAACTTTTTTTTTTTAACCGCGCAGTTAAACTACACCTCCCATACTGCACTTTGGCAGCCCCGGTTTAAGCTAATGCCCATATTTGGTAAGGAAGCATCACGTGGCTGATTTCGTGTGCCAATCAAATTATGTTCAGGAACGTTTCGGTTTTCAAAACTGATGTAACTGGCGTGGAGAAGATGTTTACAGACATAAACGCAGTAAATGGATAAATAATAAGCACATAATCTATTAAAACCGATCAGGACTTGAATGGATGGTAAAATGATTGGACCTGGGCCTTATAGGGCAACGAAATTGGTAAGAACAATTTTTGAAACTCTTTCCATCCACTCGTTGATTTTTAACGCTTCACGTGAGCTGATTTGGTGTCTCTTTAAACGGTTTGTTCAAATATATTACAATAATATATAAGACCACATATCAGTAGGTCTAATGGGCAAAAACTTAGGTTTCTTTAATGCACTTTAGACTATTTTGTATCAACTAACTTGGTCTTCTTTCTGACCAGTGGTAAGAAAACGTCCTATGTGTTTATTTTAACTAACGTAAACGTTAAGCTATTTGCGTTTGTAGTTTTCTATAAAAACTTTAACGCTAATGTCACCAAAATGAAACCAGAATTTTGAATCCGGCTTTATCCACTGAATGTATGCGAATTAGTGCGTATTTAATTAGCTAATGCCTCATTTATACGCAACATTTCAGAAAAATCGAGATCCTTAAAGGAATAGCTGCTAGCCTAAAGTTAGTTCCTCCAAAAATGAAAATGATCCAATAATTTACTCAGCCTTAAGGTGTATACGACTTTCTTTCAGCCGAACACAATCAGATTTAACCTTATATTAAAAAATATCCTGGCTCTTCCAAGCTTTATAATGGGAGTGAATGGGGCTTGAGATTTTGAAACCCAAAAAAGCAAATCCATCCATCATAAAAGTAATCCATACGACTCCAGCGGGTTAATAAATGCCTTCTGAAGCGAAGCCATGCATGTGTTTAGAAGAATATCCATATTTATAACTTTATAAACTATAATCACTGGCTAAGAACATTATTTAACACATTAAATGTATAGATTTTATTAGCACAATCTTTTTATTGCCTTTCTTTAAACACATTTTTGTATCAGCAAAATACAATATCGATGGACCTCTACTTCATGTGTATTGATTTCAATACATTGAATAAAACATGTCTTGGGTATTTAAACTTGCAGACTGCAGTTATCCTCTTTTGCCGTTGAATATAGGGATGCACGATATATCGGTATCGGCCGATATATGTTAATTTTTAATGTTATTGTTATCGGCCCGATAAGAAAATGTGGCCGATATATTAAAGCTGATAAATAATGTATTATTTCCTTCAGATGCGCACTGTTCAACATGATGGTTTTGAATTGCTTGAAATATGATTGGAATCACTTCAAAAAAAGGAAAATACAGTTCAGTGCAACATGTGCAGCGCAAGTCTGTCATATCGGCTACATAAAATTATAATGAGAACATCATAATTGTGTGCTTGGGACATGGCTTTCAATGGTGAGACTTTTGTTTTTGTAATCAGGCTCTCAAAAAAAATATAAAAATTTGGATTTAGATTTATCGGCCAATATATCGGGTTTTAAGCTAAAAGAATTATCGGTATCGGCCAAAATGTTCATATTGGTGCATCCCTAGTTGAATATGTGAATGTTTAATCAAGTAAAAGAATTTGAGATTGTACGGGTTTGTTCTGTATGATATTATGCGGTATTAATTTGATTTGTGCAGGTCGTCTTAAATTTAATTTTAAAAGCTCTGCAGAAACCCTGTAAATACCACAACATTGTTACAATGTAAATGTACCACCGCTCTCAACACATGGCAGTTAAAACAGAATTAATTCTGAAATGTCTTCTGTTTTCTCCAGTGGAATGAGACCATCAAGCTCTTCCGTGGTGGAATGCCAGTCAGACGTCACTGGGCTCATTTCAGGAGTTACGATCACAGTTTCACCGGAGCGGAGGCTGTCGACTTTCTCCATGATCTGCTCAGACAAAACCAGAACTTCGGGCCGGAGGTGACGCGCTACCAAACGCTCCAGTTACTGCGAAAATTCCTCAAAAATCACGTCATCGAGGACGTCAAAGGACGGTTTGGTAAAGAGGACTTAGAGGACAACGGGCATCTATACAGGTGATTTTAAAGAATCTTTCATAAATGGCTTTATTTTGCTGTTTACAGGTGAAACTCAAAAAATTAGAATATCGTGCAAAAGTTCATTTATTTCAGTAATTCAACTTAAAAAGTGAAACTAATATATGATATAGACTCATTACATGCAAAGTGAGATATTTGAGATACCTCGGTTTTCATAAGCTGTAATCCATAATCATCAAAATTATAACAAATAAAGGCTTGAAATATCTCACTTTGCATGTAATGAGTCTATATAATATATTAGTTTCACTTTTTAAGTTGAATTACTGAAATAAATGAACTTTTACATGATATTCTAATTTTTCGAGTTTCACTTGTATTAATGTGAAGCTGCTTTGAAACGGCTCCATATTGAATAAAGCGCTATAAAAATGTTGTTTTGTTTTTAAATATACTAAGTTTGGTGTGCGTAAGGTTTTTTAATGTTTTTAAAAAGAAGTCTCTTCTGCTCACCAAGGCTTCTTTTATTTGATTAAAAATACAGTAAAAATAGTGAATTATTATTACAATTTAAAATAATTGTTTTCTATGTGAATATATAGTAAAGTGTCATTTATTCCTGTGATCAAAGCTGAATTTTCAGCATCATTACTCCTGTCTTCAGTGTCACATGATCCTTCAGAAATCACTCTAATATGAGGATTTGATGCTCAAGAAAAATCTTACCGACCCCAAATTTTTGAAATGTTGCATTATAATAATAAAACAAAATTGGTATTTCAAAATAATTAATAATAAATGCTTTAAATTTGTCAGATTTCCTCCACAATCACCTCTGAAGCCTGTCCCTGTGCGTCCTCCTGTAAGAGATCACGGCTCAGTTCCCAGAATCCCACGCTGGGACGACTATGAGGAGATTACAGTGCCGGAGAAGATCCCCATGAAGCCTCTTATGGTGAGAGAACATTTGCCTGTGGATGCTGTATCATCTTAAAAATGTATTCTTTCTGGTGCTATTTACAATGTTAAACCTACTGAGCATGAGTAGTGTTATTTTTAAAAATTCTTAAATATTTTTATTTTGATCTCAGAATTCGGAGTCGTGGAATAAGAGGCACAGCATCGCCATTGGTGAGGTTCCTGAATGCCGGTTAGTCCGGAGGACCGAGTTAACCCCGAAACACGTGGACCAGATATGGAAGTCAATGACACTAACACAGTAAGCATTAGGGCTGTCACTTTGCGTTCGAAAATCGATTGCGCAATCGATCGGACCAACCAACACAAGTATCGAAAACGAAAATAAGATTTTAACGGCCTTTTTCTTTTCTTTTTTTATTACCAAAAATGTGTTTTAGGTGGACAGATCAATACAGGACACAGAGCATGTAGGATGTTGGAAAATAACAGTGTCTTTTCTGTTAACCAAATGCTTTTTAATATTTGCTATTACTTCAATGCAAGTGAACAAGCGCGCCGTTATTTGTTGCGTAGTGACGTGTGTGTTCAAGTAAGCCAGAAATGAGCAGATTCTGTGCAATATGCTGTATTTAATATATCATGAGGATCACGAGTTGCGTATTTGCGCTAAATCCGCGCAGATTTGGCTTAAACAAACATAGAAACACGACAAACTGGCTCGTGATTTGACAGCGTTTCCCGCCAAAGTTCATTTTTACCCGCATTTGGCGGGTCGAGGGAGTTAATCTCAATCCCTGAATGTTGCGCTCCTGTTTGTCATTGTGCACGAAACTTCACGCCAATAAATCATCAGGAATTTTGCTGACTTGTGCGTCTCAAGCGCCCTCTTTACGCTCGTCCTAATGCCTGTTAGGTGTCCGTGGATTTGCCTGTATTTGGTGTTGAAAATGGAAACGTCTTTAGATGGAAAATCGATTTTACAATCAATTCAATGAACACTTATGTCTCAAAAATCACACAGGATTTTTTTCACAAAAGTGACAGCCCTAGTAAGCATCAACCTGGTCACTTCATGTGTTTTTACTGATCGGATAGCTATCTGATTTGTTAAAACAGTTCCATTTGCACATAAATGTGTCTCTGCAAAACAAATATAAATCTGATCTTCAATTCCCGCCCGTGCTATATGCAAATTTACCGTAGTTCACGTCAACGAAAGCAACAAACATGAGCTGCATTTTATTTATCATCAGCTAATTACAATGAGCGCAATAGGAGAGAGAGTGGCATCAGCTCTGGTAAGATCATTTAGTCTCACTACTTTGAATGAAGATGATTGTTTTGAACATCTGCGACTTGTCCCTCCAGCGGGAGTTCTTCTCTATATCAGTGTCAGTGTTTCCGAACTCCCTGAAACGCCTCCATTGTAGTCTTGAGTTTCTTCCGGGAACGAACACGTCACAATATTCCTCATTTAAATAATTCATACGCAGAATAAAGGGGCGGGGCCTGGTTGAGTTAGTTAGTAGTGTGTTAAACTGGCGGTTATGGTAAGGGGCGGGACATTTCCCAAACACACTCTAAGCGCTCGACCAATCACAACACACTGATCCAGCCGACCAATCAGAGCACAGTGTGCTTTTCAGAAGGAGGGGCTTCATAGAGACAGGAAGTAAACAGAGCGTTACTGACAGACTGGGAAGAGAGGAGCCGCAACAATGGAGAATATGAGGAAAATAATCAACATTCAAGCAGGAAAACCTGTTCTAATAGAATCTAAAAACAACATCAAGACTTTAAAAAAGGGCATTAATAGGTCCCCTTTAAGAAGTGGTGATATTATGCTCATTTACAAGTTAATAATTTTATTTTTGGGGAATACATTCACATGATTTAAAGTAAAAAAAAAAAGTTGTACATGCTGCAGCACCTCTTTTCACTCTCTGTCTGTTTAAGTTCCTGTCTCTTTAAATCCCGCCTTTCTGAAAAGCCCAGTCTGTTGTGATTGGTCAACCACTTAGAGTGCATGTCAGAAATGTAAAGCCCTTTTTTTTAATACCATAATTGGGTTTCAGTCAATACCAGTGTGGGGGTAACACATTAAAGTAAAGCAAGGTATGCAATCAGATTACTTTTTTCAAGTAACGAGTAATGTGATGCAATTTATAACAATGTCTAAGGTACTTTAAGTTAGAATATTACACAAACCTGCTACAATTAAATGTTAAATTATACAAATATACTTTTATGTATTTAATCTAACTTTAAGTAAGGGATAGTGTACATCCAGCCAGTGGTTCTCTCGAAATAACCCCCGACAGGATGATGAGGACCTTAATCAGCCTGAAGGGGGTTATTTTTATTAGACACAAAATATTGATCTGAGTTTAAATATTTAATTAGGTCTTTAAGCACAAAGCTTCCGCAGAGAGAGCATTTGCAGCGCGGCAAGTTCTTCAAACTAAACGGACATTTAGAGATACGGTA